>NW_027010653.1:0-29860 GCF_036934945.1 Oncorhynchus masou masou | reverse complement strand
TGCTAGCCAGGTTAATGGAGACATTATTATCTCAGAGCTGCTAGCCAGGTTAATGGAGACATTATTATCTCAGAGCTGCTAGCCAGGTTAATGGAGACATTATTATCTCAGAGCTGCTAGCCAGGTTAATGGAGACATTATTATCTCAGAGCTGCTAGCCAGGTTAATGGAGACATTATTATCTCAGAGCTGCTAGCCAGGTCAATGGAGACATTAGTATCTAGGCTCTAGCCAGTTAATGGCTGTTAGCCAGGTTAATGGAGACATTATTATCTCAGAGCTGCTAGCCAGGTTAATGGAGACATTATCATCTCAGAGCTGTTAGCCAGGGTTAATGGAGACATTAGTATCTCAGAGCTGCTAGCCAGGTTAATGGAGACATTATCATCTCAGAGCTGCTAGCCAGGTTAATGGAGACATTATTATCTCAGAGCTGCTAGCCAGGTTAATGGAGACATTATTATCTCAGAGCTGCTAGCCAGGTTAATGGAGACATTATTATCTCCAGGCAGATGGAACATTATTATCTCAGAGCTAGCCAGGTTAATGGAGACATTATTATCTCAGAGCTGTTAGCCAGGTTAATGGAGACATTATTATCTCAGAGCTGCTAGCCAGGTTAATGGAGACATTATTATCTCAGAGCTGCTAGCCAGGTTAATGGAGACATTATTATCTCAGAGCTGCTAGCCAGGTTAATGGAGACATTATTATCTCAGAGCTGCTAGCCAGGTCAATGGAGACATTATTATCTCAGAGCTGTTAGCCAGGTTAATGGAGACATTATTATCTCAGAGCTGCTAGCTCAGCTGCTAGCCAGGTCAATGGAGACATTATTATCTCAGAGCTGCTAGCCAGGTTAATGGAGACATTATTATCTCAGAGCTGCTAGCCAGGTTAATGGAGACATTATTATCTCAGAGCTGCTAGCCAGGTTAATGGAGACATTATTGTTGTTCAGTGTCTCAGAGCTGCTAGCCAGGTTAATGGAGACATTATTATCTCAGAGCTGCTAGCCAGGTTAATGGAGACATTATTATCTCAGAGCTGCTAGCCAGGTTAATGGAGACATTATTATCTCAGAGCTGCTAGCCAGGTTAATGGAGACATTATTATCTCAGAGCTGCTAGCCAGGTTAATGGAGACATTATTATCTCAGAGCTGCTAGCCAGGTTAATGGAGACAGATTAGGTTAATGGAACATTAGTATCTCAGAGCTGCTAGCCAGGTTAAGGTTAATGGAGACATTATTATCTCAGAGCTGCTAGCCAGGGTTAATGGAGACATTATTATCTCAGAGCTGTTAGCCAGGTTAATGGAGACATTATTGTTGTTCAGTATCTCAGAGCTGTTAGCCAGGTTAAGGCATTATTATTAATGGAGACATTATTATCTCAGAGCTGCTAGCCAGGTTAATGGAGACATTATTATCTCAGAGCTGTTAGCCAGGTTAATCTGGCTGCTAGAGACATTATTATCTCAGAGCTATCAGCCAGGTTAATGGAGACATTATTGTTGTTCAGTATCTCAGAGCTGCTAGCCAGGGTTAATGGAGACATTATTATCTCAGAGCTGTTAGCCAGGTTAATGGAGACATTATTATCTCAGAGCTGTTAGCCAGGTTAATGGAGACATTATTATCTCTCAGAGCTGCTAGCCAGGTTAATGGAGACATTATTATCTCAGAGCTGCTAGCCAGGTTAATGGAGACATTAGTATCTCAGAGCTGCTAGCCAGGTTAAGCTGTTAGCCAGGTTAATGGAGACATTATTATCTCAGAGCTGCTAGCCAGGTTAATGGAGACATTATTATCTCAGAGCTGTTAGCCAGGTCAATGGAGATCTCCATGCTGTTGTTCAGTATCTCAGAGCTGCTAGCCAGGTCAATGGAGACATTATTATCTCAGAGCTGTAGCCAGGTCAATGGAGACAGAGCTGTTAGCCATTGTTCAGTATCTCAGAGCTAGCCAAGTTAATGGAGACATTATTATCTCAGAGTTAGCCATACAATGGAGACATTATTGTTGTAATGGAGACATTAGTATCTCAGAGCTGTTAGCCAGGTTAATGGAGACATTATTATCTCCAGGTCAATGGAGACATTATTGTTGTTCAGTATCTCAGAGCTGTTAGCCAGGTTAATGGAGACATTATTATCTCAGAGCTGTTAGCCAGGTCAATGGAGACATTATTGTTGTTCAGTATCTCAGAGCTGTTAGCCAGGTTAATGGAGACATTATTATCTCAGAGCTGTTAGCCAGGTCAATGGAGACATTGTTGTTGTTCAGTATCTCAGAGCTGTTAGCCAAGTTAATGGAGACATTATTATCTCAGAGCTGTTAGCCAGGTTAATGGAGACATTATTATCTCAGAGCTGCTAGCCAGGTCAATGGAGACATTATTATCTCAGAGCTGTTAGCCAGGTTAATGGAGACATTATTATCTCAGAGCTGCTAGCCAGGTTAATGGAGACATTATTATTGTTGTTGGAGACATTATTGTTGTTCAGTATCTCAGAGCTGCTAGCCAGGTTAATGGAGACATTATTATCTCAGAGCTGCTAGCCAGGTTAATGGAGACATTATTGTTGTTCAGTATCTCAGAGCTGTTAGCCAGGTTAATGGAAACATCTATCTCAGAGCTGTTAGCCAGGTTAATGGAGACATTATTGTTGTTCAGTATCTCAGAGCTGCTGTGCCAGGTTAATGGAGACATTATTGTTGTTATCTCAGAGCTGCTAATGACATTATTGTTGTTCAGTATCTCAGAGCTGTTTGTTGACATTATTGTTCAGTATCTCAGAGGAGACATTATTATCTCAGAGTGCTAGCCAGGTTAATGGAGACATTGTTGTATTCAGAGCAGTCAATGGAGACATTATTGTTGTTCAGTATCTCAGAGCTGTTAGCCAGGTCAATGGAGCTCAGTATCTCAGAGCTGTTAGCCAGGTTAATGGAGACATTATTGTTGTTGTATCTCAGAGCTGTCTAGTTTAATGGAGACATTGTTGTTGTTGTATCTCAGAGCTGCTGTTAATGGAGACATTGTTCAGTATCTCAGAGCTGCTAGCCAGGTTTGGAGACATTGTATCTCAGAGCTGTTAGTGCTGTATCTCAGGCTGACATGCTGTATCTCAGGAGCTGTTAGCTGTATCTCATGGCTGTTAGTTATTATCTCAGAGCAGTATGTCAGATCTCAGAGGTCTGGAGTTAGTGCTGTATCTCAGAGCTGTTAGTGCTGTATCTCAGAGCTGTTAGTTAGCCAGGTTTGACATTTTATGAAGACCTTGTGTTTCTAGATTTTGCCTGGAACCATATTTTTTCTATTGTTTGTCCCATAACTGTCAAAATATATAAACTTAGGTTTGAATTGTTATCTCAGGCTGTCAAATCACTACGTATTTAAGTAATTGTTTTCATAAGTAAGTTGAAAATGGGTCTGCTTGTGAATCATGTATAGTTTATGAATTTGTCATAAAGTCATTGTCTCGCTGGCTCTCTACCACACCTGCTGCCTCGACCGCTGAATGTTCAGCTATGAAAACACTATTGTCATTTACTCCTGAGGTGCTGCCCTGTTGCACCCTCTACAACCACTGTGATTATTATTTGACCCTGTTGGTCATCTTGAAGATGAGCCTGTTTGTATAACATCTTGAAGAAGACTGTCACCTCTCAGAGCCTGGCCTTAATGGCCATGTACTGTCACTCTCCTATAATCACCCTCCACCTGGCAGTACAGCCAGAAGAAGACTGGTCACCTCTCAGAGCCTGGTTCCTCTCTACCCAGTACAGCACTAGAGGACTGGCCACATCCAAGAGCCTGGTTCCTCTCTACCCAGCACAGCCAGAAGAGGACTGGCCACCTCTTAGAACCTGGTTCCTCTCTACCCAGCACAGCCAGAAGAAGACTGGCCACCTCTCAGAGCCTGGTTCCTCTCTACCCAGCACAGCCAGAAGAGGACTGGCCACCTCTCAGAGCCTGGTTCTCTCTACCCAGCACAGCCAGAAGAGGACTGGCACAGAGCCTGGTTTCTCTCTACCCAGCACAGCCAGAAGAAAGAAGAGCCTGGTTCCTTTCTGGCCTAGAGGACTGGCCCTCTCAGAGCCTTGTTCCTCTCCACCCAGCACAGCCAGAAGAGGACTGGTTAGCCTGGTTCCTCTCCACCCAGCACAGCCAGAAGAAGAGCACAGCCAGTACAGCCAGAAGGACTGGCCAGACCTCTCCAGCACAGCCAGAAGAGGACTGGTCACCTCTCAGAGCCTGGTTCTCTACCCAGCACAGCCAGAAGAGGACTGGTCACCTCTCAGCACAGCCTGGTTCCTTTCTCTACCCAGCACAGCCAGAAGAGGACTGGCCACCTCTCAGAGCCTGGTTCCTCTCTACCCAGCACAGCCAGAAGAGGACTGGTCACCCCTCAGAGCCTGGTTCCTCTCTACCCAGCACAGCCAGAAGAGGACTGGCCACCTCTCAGAGCCTGGTTCCTTTCTACCCAGTACAGCCAGAAGAGGACTGGCCACCTCTCAGGAGCCTGGTTCCTCTCTACCCAGCACACAGAAGAGGACCCTCAGAGCCTGGTTCATCTCTAGGTTTCTTTCTAGGTTCCTCCTGCCATTCTCAGAGTTCCTTTTTCCTACCCAGCACAGCCACGGGAGGGTTTCTAGGCCACCTCTCAGAGCCTGGTTCCTTTCTATCCAGTACAGCCAGTCCTGCCATTTGTTTGCCATTCTCTTTGTTGCTTGTTCTTTGGGTTTTTAGAATGGGTTTCTGTATAAGGACGTTGTGACACCTTATGTAAAAAGGGCTTTATAGATAGATAGTCTTAGCTCCAAAAACTGTTTCCCAGACCCAAGGTAAGTCTAGTCTGGTCCTAAATCTGTTTTTACTGTCTTACCAAGTCCATGAGACAATTACCATACAATGGCAAGACAGCACAAACACATCTTGGACCAGGCTAGGTTAAGCCTATATATTCTTGGACAAAGAAAGCCCTTTGAGGGGAGATTCTATATTGAGTCCAGGAACAGAATAGTTAGGCTTCATCTCCGTATGTCAAAACCAGGCTATACTGTAAGTCGCTCTGGATAAGAGCGTCTGCTAAATGACTTAAATGTAAATGTAAATGTAATACTGCAGCATGGTATTTAGCTCAGCCACAAGCTGGTATAGGGTGCCATCTAATGGAGACGGATGGAACACTGCTCTCTGGTCTATTCTCACCATTCACTCACTAACTTGCAGTGTTGTTAACTAATGAAAACCTCTACAGGCAGGAGCGGTGTCGTCGTCGTCGTCCCCCCCCCCCCCGTGGGACGGTTGAGCTAACGTAGGCTAACGTGATTAGCATGAGGTTGTAAGTAACAAGAACATTTCCCAGGACATAGACATATCTGATATTGGCAGAAAGCTTAAATTCTTGCCAATCTAACTGCACTGTCAAATGTACAGTAGCTAATACAGTTAAATAAAGGCATGCTATTGTTTCAGGACAGTTAATAATTATGAACTTATATGAAGTTATAAATCAATTGGGCACATTTGGGCGGTCTTGATACAATCTTTTTATTCCAGAAATTCAATGGTTCATTGGATCAGCGCCTGGGCTGGAATAATACATTATGGCCTTTCTCTTGGAAAAGCTGACGGTACAAAATGAATAAAACATTTTTTCCCCTTTGTATTTTCTTTAACCAGATCTAATATGTTATATTCTCCTACATTCCTTTCCCATTTCCACAAACTTCAAAGTGTTTCCTTTTCAAATGACATCAAGAGTATGTATATCCTTGCTTCAATGTCTGAGCTACAGGCAGTTAGATTTGGGTATTTTTTCCAGAGCCGAAGAACATTTACATCGTTTAGCAGATGCTCTTATCCAGAGCAACTTACAGTAGTTTATACATTTGAATGGGAATCGAACCCACAACCCTGACATTGAACGCGCTATGCTCTACCACCTGAGCCAAATAGGTGATTTGTTGCGATAATGACTATGTACTTGTTATGTATGTGCAATAAAGTGTTTATAGTACCCTTCAAATAGAGGACCATATCCTCTCTCCTGATTGGGAAGGTACCATTACGGTAAACGACTACCAACTCTGACATGTGTAAAATGCACACAACGAGTGAGAGTGTAACTGTTGGCTTAACTGACACACCGACAGGAAATCCACAACTCCAGTTCCGTTATTTAGTATAGCTCCACCAATCACGTGACAGCAGGGTGACAGGGTGTGGCTGGGTGCACTTGTCTTCGAGTCTGGCTGTCACAGACTGTTTCCTGATCTGAAGGAGAGGAGACAGACCAGGGCTGTAACAGTAGGGGGAGAGGAGCACCATGGCCATGGCTTACCAACAGAAGCTAGCTGAGAAGCTCACCATCCTCAACGACAGAGGGACAGGGGTGCTGCTGCGTATGAACTACATTAAGAAGGTGAGAGAGGAGGAGGGAGATCTGTTAAGGAGAATGGCGACACTTAAAAAAAAAAAAGGAACTTGAAGGAAAGTCACAGGTTTTTTTCTCCTAATACATTCACAGCTTTCTGCCCTGTTTGTGATGGAGAACCGTGTGGATGGAAACACTGGGATGGGAAATGATCCATCGTTAACATTCTAGAATTTTCAAAATCTCTCAATATAGTTAGCTTGGTGGCTGCTGCGGAAAGAATATATATTGTCAGAGTGTCAGCTTGCCTTGAAGAGGAAGTTCACACAGGAAACCAGGCTGATCTGCATCCACCCAGACTCCTGCTACGACACACTTACAAAGCCTCAGCACAGATCTGCTAGCTACGTTTGTCAAAATATTGGTCTCACTTTAATCACTTTAAACTTTTCAGGCCCCGTAAATAACTTATTAGGCCCATAATTCATGTCAGGAGCCAAAAAAACAAATTTGATCATACTAAATTCAATAGTTAATTTCCTGAATTGAGTGGATGAAAATGTCATTGACCCTAACCCCAGGCCGGTTCTGTTCCAGACGTGCTTGGATCCCAAGCTTCGGCCACAATACCTGACAGACAAGAACATGGAAGCATCTGTCAAATACATCAACAAGAAGTTCCCCAACATTGACTTCAGGGGAAATAGTGTAAGTAGCAGAACCACAATCCACCCCTTAATTCTGAATCCAATAAACTTGAATGATAATCAGTAAAACGTGTCTCATGTGATATGTCATGAATGAAAGCAGCAGTATCTGGTAGGCATCCAGAAACACAAGTCCGAGGTGATGGCGGCCATGTCCAGCTACTATGACTCCTTCATGGACGTTATGGAGTTCAGGGTGAGTCTTTCCAGATCACTGTTTCCCAATCTCTCCTCCAGGGCCCCCCCAGCCAGGTCCACTTATTTTATGTATTGCAGGTCAACTAATCATCAAGCCCTTCGTTAGTTGAATCAGGCATTCTAGTTCTGGAATGTGTGGAATTGGCCCATGAAACACTGTTCCATATAGCATTTGATATTCAAAGCACAAAACTACAATTTATCCGAACAGAATTAACATATAAAGTGACTATATTTTTTTTCTCTCTCCTCCGAATGAAGTAATATATATATATTTCAAGGGGAGTCAAATTGAGATGTGTTGTTGTACAGAGGGAAGTGTGTCCTGTGCCTTATTCATTATGTGTGATGACGGTTACAGTAGTGGACTGTAGGGGGGTTTCATGACTGTGATGATAATACACATAAAACTATACACATCAGTATATCATCCAATTTCAGAAAAGAACATTTTCAAATGTATTAAAATGCTGATACAAGAAATAACACACTCAGATGTTTCCCTCAATTTCTTTGGATAGGCTGTGGCGTTTCTAAAAGGAGTCTGTATTATTTATAATGGTCCCATGAGGATAGTCATGAATTGCAGGTGTTTATTCCCTGTTGCTGTCTGTAGTTACAGAGCAACACGAACACATCAACATACTGTGTTATGTGACGTCTGTACTGTTACAGAGCAACACGAACACATCAACATACTGCGTTATGTGACGCGTCTGTACTGTTACAGAGCAACACGAACACATCAACATACTGCGTTATGTGACGTCTGTATTGTTACAGAGCAACACGAACACATCAACATACTGCGTTATGTGACGCCTGTACTGTTACAGAGCAACACGAACACATCAACATACTGCGTTATGTGACGTCTGTATTGTTACAGAGCAACACGAACACATCAACATACTGCGTTATGTGACGTCTGCACTGTTACAGAGCAACACGAACACATCAACATACTGCGTTATGTGACGTCTGTACTGTTACAGAGCAACACGAACACATCAACACACTGCGTTATGTGACGTCTGTACTGTTACAGAGCAACACGAACACATCAACATACTGCGTTATGTGACGCCTGTACTGTTACAGAGCAACACGAACACATCAACATACTGCGTTATGTGACGCCTGTACTGTTACAGAGCAACACGAACACATCAACACACTGCGTTATGTGACGTCTGTACTGTTACAGAGCAACACGAACACATCAACATACTGCGTTATGTGACGTCTGTACTGTTACAGAGCAACACGAACACATCAACATACTGCGTTATGTGACGTCTGTACTGTTACAGAGCAACACGAACACATCAACCCACTGCGTTATGTGACGTCTGTACTGTTACAGAGCAACACGAACACATCTTCATACTGCGTTATGTGACGCCTGTACTGTTACAGAGCAACACGAACACATCAACATACTGCGTTATGTGACGCCTGTACTGTTACAGAGCAACACGAACACATCAACCCACTGCGTTATTTGACGCCTGTACTGTTACAGAGCAACACGAACACATCAACATACTGCGTTATGTGACGCCTGTACTGTTACAGAGCAACACGAACACATCAACCCACTGCGTTATGTGACGTCTGTACTGTTACAGAGCAACACGAACACATCAACACACTGCGTTATGTGACGTCTGTACTGTTACAGAGCAACACGAACACATCAACATACTGCGTTATGTGACGCCTGTACTGTTACAGAGCAACACGAACACATCAACACACTGCGTTATGTGACGCCTGTACTGTTACAGAGCAACACGAACACATCAACCCACTGCGTTATGTGACGCCTGTACTGTTACAGAGCAACACGAACACATCAACCCACTGCGTTATGTGACGCCTGTACTGTTACAGAGCAACACGAACACATCAACACACTGCTTTATGTGACGTCCGTCTGTACTGTTACAGAGCAACACGAACACATCAACACACTGCGTTATGTGACGCCTGTACTGTTACAGAGCAACACGAACACATCAACATACTGCGTTATGTGACGTCTGTACTGTTACAGAGCAACACGAACACATCAACACACTGCGTTATGTGACGTCTGTACTGTTACAGAGCAACACGAACACATCAACACACTGCGTTATGTGACGCGTCTGTACTGTTACAGAGCAACACGAACACATCAACCCACTGCGTTATGTGACGTCTGTACTGTTACAGAGCAACACGAACACATCAACCCACTGCGTTATGTGACGCCTGTACTGTTACAGAGCAACACGAACACATCAACCCACTGCGTTATGTGACGCCTGTACTGTTACAGAGCAACACGAACACATCAACCCACTGCGTTATGTGACGTCTGTACTGTTACAGAGCAACACGAACACATCAACATACTGCGTTATGTGACGTCTGTACTGTTACAGAGCAACACGAACACATCAACACACTGCGTTATGTGACGTCTGTACTGTTACAGAGCAACACGAACACATCAACACACTGCGTTATGTGACGTCTGTACTGTTACAGAGCAACACGAACACATCAACATACTGCGTTATGTGACGTCTGTACTGTTACAGAGCAACACGAACACATCAACATACTGCGTTATGTGACGTCTGTACTGTTACAGAGCAACACGAACACATCAACATACTGCGTTATGTGACGTCTGTACTGTTACAGAGCAACACGAACACATCAACCCACTGCGTTATGTGACGTCTGTACTGTTACAGAGCAACACGAACACATCAACCCACTGCGTTATGTGCAACGAACCCACTCCGTCTGTACTGTTACAGAGCAACACGAACACATCAACACACTGCGTTATGTGACGTCTGTACTGTTACAGAGCAACATCGAACACATCAACACTGCGTTATGTGACGTCTGTACTGTTACAGAGCAACACGAACACATCAACCCACTCGCGTTATGTGACGTCTGTACTGTTACAGAGCAACACGAACACATCAACCCACTGCGTTATGTGACGTCTGTACTGTTACAGAGCAACACGGACACATCAACCCACTGCGTTATGTGACGTATGTACTGTTACAGAGCAACACGAACACATCAATCCACTGCGTTATGTGACGTCTGTACTGTTACAGAGCAACACGAACACATCAACCCACTGCGTTATGTGACGTCTGTACTGTTACAGAGCAACACGAACACATCAACCCACTGCGTTATGTGACGTCTGTACTGTTACAGAGCAACACGAACACATCAACACACTGCGTTATGTGACGTCTGTACTGTTACAGAGCAACACGAACACATCAACACACTGCGTTATGTGACGTCTGTACTGTTACAGAGCAACACGAACACATCAACACACTGCGTTATGTGACGTCTGTACTGCTACAGAGCAACACGAACACATCAACATACTGCGTTATGTGATGTCTGTACTGTTACAGAGCAACACGAACACATCAACATACTGCGTTATGTGACGTCTGTACTGTTACAGAGCAACACGAACACATCAACCCACTGCGTTATGTGACGTCTGTACTGTTACAGAGCAACACGAACACATCAACCCACTGCGTTATGTGACGTCTGTACTGTTACAGAGCGAAACATCAACCCACTGCGTTATGTGACGTCTGTACTGTTATAGAGCAACACGAACACATCAACCCACTGCGTTATGCGACGTCTGTACTGTTACAGAGCAACACGAACACATCATCACACTGCGTTATGCGACGTCTGTACTGTTACAGAGCAACACGAACACATCAACATACTGCGTTATGTGACGTCTGTACTGTTACAGAGCAACACGAACACATCAACATACTGCGTTATGTGACGTCTGTACTGTTACAAAGCAACACGAACACATCAACACACTGCGTTATGTGACGTCTGTACTGTTACAGAGCAACACGGACACATCAACCCACTGCGTTATGTGACGTATGTACTGTTACAGAGCAACACGAACACATCAATCCACTGCGTTATGTGACGTCTGTACTGTTACAGAGCAAACACGAACACCACTGCGTTATGTGACGTCTGTACTGTTACAGAGCAACACGAACACATCAACTACTGTTGCGTTATGTGACGTCTGTACTGTTACAGAGCAACACGAACACATCAACCCACTGCCGTATGTACTGTTACGTTATGTGACGTCTGTACTGTTACAGAGCAACACTGCTGGCTGTACATGAACCCACCTGTGTTCTGACCACAGATCTCACAGATTTTTTTTCAGGATCATGTTTATGAACTGCTGAATACAATTGATGCCTGCCAGTGCTTCTTCAACATTGTGAGTAAAGCATCCCACACTAGTAGATAGGATAGGGTATCTACTTTGCCCCCTAGGGCCACTGTAAGTATCACAACATACAGTTCATTTATATGTTATCGTGTTAACCTACTTTTTTAACCTGAATCATTAATTTAAAAACATGTCATGCATTTATTACATTTAATTATGCATTAATTTATTTAACATGCATTCATTTATTTAATTATGCATTCATTTATTCATGCATGCATTTATTTAATTACGCATTCATTTATTCATGCATGCATTCATTTAATTATGCATTCATTTATTCATTCGTGCATTCATTTATTCATTCATTCATCAGGCGGTGAACTTTGACTTCACCAAGAACTACCTGGAGCTGATCATCACATATATATCTGTCATCGTCATGCTTTCACGCGTCGAAGACAAGAAGGTCCTGGTGGGCATGTACAACTGTGCTCACGAGATGTCCAATGGCAGCAGGTGGGGCCAGTTACATCTATCAACCTTTCCAATACAGTTTTAATTTAAGGAAGTCATTCGGGAATTCAAATTGGAAAGGAAACAATCCTCATTGAAAATGATTGAGCTTGTGTTCAATATATCTTTCATTGACATTTCTGAAAAGACAATGTACATGTAAAATAACTAACCAGATTACATTACTCACACTGCAAGCTCATTTCAGTCTTAATTAAATTCATGACAGAAATTAGCTGACACAGGCTTTTCCCTCTCGTCCAATGAAAGATGGCATTTAAATGTCAGTTTATGACAGAAAACCTGATGTTTTCATCATTCATTAAAGGATGGTATTAGCTGCAGTACGGCAACTTAAATCCTCTGACTGTAGCTATCAATATAGCCAAGCACTGCAAAGATGATTACCCATAATTAATAGCTTTTTAATTGGCAATAACAACACATCCTTCCATTCATTTCCCAGAGTGCATAACAGTACAATTACATTTCCAGTCCTCCTATTTCACAGCATGTTTAATTGTGTAGCTAAAATGGAAAGGAAGACATTTATCTTGATCGAAGACACCGAGGAGGAGGAAAATACTGTACAGACATGAAACAAAGAGTCATTTTCCTCCAGTCACTTCACAATAATCCTCAGTGGTTGCAGATGGAGAGCCACTGGAGTTTAGAAGGAGAGGTGTACCGTACCACTACAGCAGGGTAGCCTAGTGGTTAGAGCGTTGGACTAGTGAACCGGAAGGTTGCGGGAGCGAATCCCGAACTGAAGTTCTGCCCCTGAACAGGCAGTTAACTCACTGTTTCTAGACCGCCATTGAAAATAATAATTTGTTCTTAACTGACTGTCCTAGTTAAATAAAGGGAAAATAAAAATAAATACAGCTCCCAACAGTGACAATGAAGGACACTTGAAAGGAGTTAATCTGTTTTTTTTTTTGACCGCCATTGAAAATAAAATTTCAGTTATTAACATGACTGTCCTAGTTAAATAAAGTGGAAAATAAAAATTGGTGCTCCCATGAGTGGTCCAATGAAGTGACACACATGAATTGATGTTGAATCTGTTGGTTGTACATGGCTGACACCACATGATATTGATATTGGCATGAGTTGGTCCTGTACATGGTAGTGACACCACATGATATTGGTGTTGGCATGAGTTGGTCCTGTACATGGCAGTGGCACCACATGATATTGGTGTTGGCATGAGTTGGTCCTGTACATGGCAGTGACACCACATGATATTGGTGTTGGCATGAGTTGGTCCTGTACATGGCAGTGGCACCACATGATATTGATGTTGGCATGAGTTGGTCCTGTACATGGTAGTGACACCACATGATATTGATGTTGGCATGAGTTGGTCCTGTACATGGCAGTGACACCACATGATATTGATGTTGGCATGGAGTTGGTCCTGTACATGGCAGTGACACCACATGATATTGATGTTGGCATGAGTTGGTCCTGTACATGGCAGTGACACCACATGATATTGGTGTTGGCATGAGTTGGTCCTGTACATGGCAGTGGCACCACATGATATTGGTGTTGGCATGAGTTGGTCCTGTACATGGTAGTGACACCACATGATATTGGTGTTGGCATGAGTACATGGTCCTGTACATGGCATGGCAGTGGCACCACATGATATTGGTGTTGGCATGAGTTGGTCCTGTACATGGCAGTGACACCACATGATATTGAGTTGGTGACACCACATGATATTGGTGTTGGCATGAGTTGGTCCTGTACATGGTAGTGGCACCACATGATATTGGTGTTGGCATGAGTTGGTCCTGTTGGTCCTGTATACATGGTAGTGACACCACATGATATTGTTTATGTTGGCATGAGTTGGTCCTGTAAGGTAATTGTCATGTATTCACAGTGGCACCACATGATATTGATGTTGGCATGAGTTCAAAAAAAAAATCCCAGTGGTACTTTTATGTTGTCTTGCACTGAAATGGCATGAGTTTCAGTTGGTGTTGCAACACATGATATTGGTGTTGGCAGGGATTTGGTCCTGTAAATGGTAGTGGCACCACATGATATTGGTGTTGGCATGAGTTGGTCCTGTACATGGCAGTGACACCACATGATATTGGTGTTGGCATGAGTTGGTCCTGCACATGGCAGTGACACCACATGATATTGATGTTGGCATGAGTTGGTCCTGTACATGGTAGTGACACCACATGATATTGGTGTTGGCATGAGTTGGTCCTGTACATGGTAGTGGCACCACATGATATTGGTGTTGGCATGAGTTGGTCCTGTACATGGCAGTGTATGTTTTGTATACATGTATGAATGTTGTGGTTGATTTGACTAAGTCCTGATTGATTGTTTGTTTGATTGATCCTCCAGTGACGTAGGCGTACAAACAGCGCCTGGCTCAAATGTTTATGGAGTATGAACAGCCCATTAAGAAACTGACTGAGGAATTCGGCCCTCACACTAAGGTAATTGTCAATTGCGTATTCACATATTCAATTCACAAAGACGTCAGAGATTCCGAGTTGGATGACCGTTCAAAAAAAAAATCCCAGTCGGATCTCGTTGACCAAAAAAAGTACTTTTAAACGTTGTCTTGAACGGACTGAAATCGGAAGTCGTAGATTTCTGAGTTCTCAGTTGTGTTGAACACAGCATTAGTCTTCGTCTTCGCAGGGAGGAGAAAACAGCAGAGGATCCGCCTCTCACCGTCCCTGCTCTCTCCTTCATTTCCTCTGGTGAGACTGACCAGAGAGAGGGACACGGTCTTCCACCTGATGGGGAAACTCAAGTCGCACCGAATCTGCCTCATGCGCAATTCATGTTGTTCCTATGACCAGAGAAAGAAAACTCATCGATATTAAAATAGACATGATGAGCTGCCAGTAATATTTAAACACGCGGGGCTGATGATACACTTGGCTATTCATTCATGACAGCTGCAGTGCGACTGGAAGTAGAGAGAAGCACACTTTATGTTTTGTAATAATGTTGACTAAAGACAGTGTTGACAGTGCTGAATTATTATTATTATTTTTACAATAACGCTTTGCTGAATATTTTGACAGTCTCTGGGGTTTTAAAACGCTCTAACATCTTACGTAGGCTAGTATCAAACACCGCTGTGTCCGGGGTCGTGGGAGTTCTGGAAGCACGGTGATTTGAGCTATCCGATGTGCCAGCTCAGTAGGCAAACTCGATTTAGCCACAGATCTCCTAGTTCACCAGATAGGCGGAGTTGGTCTTTTCAGACAAATTGAAATGGTTCACAATGGCAACACGTTGTTTACCCGATGCTCAGGGCTTCCGAATCAAGCGCATTTACCACCAACAGCACAACACAATAAATAAAAGGAACGTATAGCCTTTACTGTTGGCTTGAAGATTAACCGGTTGGTGACCACTGCACTAGGGTATATTGACGATTGTATATTCTCTAGGGTAATGTTAACTGTATTTTGAAAACGACTGTAAATGTTAGAGTGGGTCATTATTCCTGATTTGGACTGCTATTCGGCTTTATAACTCTATCACGGAGCTCTCCCTCTCTCGCTCCCACCCTCTCCCTCCTTCCCCCTCTCTTCCCAGGGTGTGACGGAGGCCCTCCTGTCCCTACAGATGTTGTACCCTAGGAGGAACCTTCCTGCAGAACAGTGGCGCAGCGCTCAGCTCCTCAGTCTCCTCAGCGCACCTGCCTCCATGCTGGACCCTGCCTGCTGCGACACCGTGAGACTGCCCTCTCTCTCCCTCCCTTCTCTTCTCTCTCCCCCCTCTTCTCTTTCCCCCTCTTCTCTCCTCCCTCTCATCTTTCCCCCTCTTCTTCTCCCCCTCTTCTCCCTTCTCCCTTCTCCCTCCCTTCATCTCTCTCATCTTCTCCTCTCCTTTGGACCCTGCCTGCTGTGACACTGTGAGACTGTCCCCCTCTCCCCCTCTTCTCTTCTCCTCTCCTCTCTCCCCCTCTTCTCTCTCCTCTCCTCTCTCTCCCCCTTCCTCTCCTCTCTCCCCCTCTCCTCTCCCCCCTCTTCTCTTCTCCTCTCCTTTGGACCCTGCCTGCTGTGACACTGTGAGACTCTCCTCTCTCCCCCTCTCCTCTCTCCTCTCCTCTCTCCCCCTCTTCTCTTCTCCTCTCCTTTGGACCCTGCCTGCTGTGACACTGTGAGACTCTCCTCCCCCTCTCCCCCTCTCCTCTCCTCTCTCCCCTTCTCCTCTCCTCTCTCCCCCTCTCCTCTTCTCCTCTCCTTTGGACCCTGCCTGCTGTGACACTGTGAGACTCTCCTCTCTCCCCCTCTCCTCTCCTCTCCTCTCTCCCCCTCTCCTCTCCTCTCCTCTCTCCCCCTCTTCTCCTCTCCTTTGGACTCTGCCTGCTGTGACACTGTGAGACTCTCTTCTCCTCTCTCCCCCTCTCTTCTCCTCCTCCTCCTTTGGACCCTGCCTGCTGTGACACTGTGAGACTCTCTCCCCCCTCTCCCCCTCTCCTCTCTCCCTCTCCCTCCCTCTCCCCCTCTCCTCTCCTCTCCTCCCCCTCCCTCTCCTCTCCTCTCCTCTCCTCTCTCCTCTCCTCTCTCCCCCTCTCCTCTTCTCCTCTCCTTTGGACCCTGCCTGCTGTGACACTGTGAGACTCTCCTCTCCTCTCTCCCCCTCTTCTCTTCTCCTCTCCTTTGGACCCTGCCTGCTGTGACACTGTGAGACTCTCCTCTCCTCTCTCCTTTCCTCTCCTCTCCTCTCCTCTCCTCTCTCCCCTCTCTCTCCTCCTCTCCTCCTCTTCTCTTCTCCTCTCTTCTCCTCTCCTTTGGACCCTGCCTGCTGTGACACTGTGAGACTCTCCTCCTCCTCTCTCCCTCCCTCTCCTCTCCTCTCCTCTCTCTTCTCTCCTTTGGACCCTGCCTGCTGTGAAACTCTCCTCTCTCCCCCTCTCCTCTCCTCTCTCCTCTCCTCTCTCCCCCTCTCCCTCCTCTCCTCCCCCTCTTCTCTTCTCCTCTCCTTTGGACCCTGCCTGCTGTGAGACTCTCCTCTCACCCCCTCTCCTCTCTCTCTCTCTCTCTCTCCCCTCCCTTCTCTTCTCCTCTCCTCTCGACCCTGCCTGCTGTGAGACTGTGAGACTCCCCTTCTCTCTCCTGGACCCTGCCCCTCTCCTCTCTCCCCCTCTCCTCTCTCTCTCTCTCCTCTCCTCTCCTCTCCCCCCTCTTCTCTTCTCCTCTCCTTTGGACCCTGCCTGCTTTGACAGACTCTCCTCTCTCTCCCCCTCTCCTCTCCTCCTCTCCTTTCTCCTCTCTCCTCTCCCCTCTCCTCTCTCCCCCTCTCCTCTCCTATCCTCTCCTCTCCTCTCTCCCCCTCTTCTCTTCTCCTCTCCTTTGGACCCTGCCTGCTGTGAGACTGTGAGACTCCTCTCTCCTCTCCTCTCCTCTCCCTCCTCTCCTCTCCTCTGGACCCTCTCCTCTCTCTCCCTCTCCCCTCCTCTCCCTCTCCCCTCTCCTCTCCTCTCCTCTCCTCTCCTCTCTCTCTCTCCCTCCCCTCTCTCCCCCTCTCCCTCCTCTCCCTCTCCTCTCCCCCATCTCCCCCTCTCCTCTCTCCCCTCTCTCCTCTTCTCCTCTCCTTTGGACCCTGCCTGCTGTGACACTGTGAGACTGTCCTTTCCCCTTTTCTACTCTAATCTGTTTTCTTTTCTCTTAATCTCTTATCTTTTGTTTTCTTATCTTCTCTTCTCTTCACTTTTTCAATTTTTTTTTCCTCTTCTGTCCTCTCCTCCTCTCTTCCCCCTCCCTAGAATGTCCCTGTCTGCAGATTTCAAAGGCAGCCACTGGCGTCTTTGTACCATAGTGTTCTGTGTTAGTCTCTGTGCCCCGTGGTTCTCTTCATGTGGGATTCAAAACTTCAGCCAAGAAACAGAGACCACTACACAAACACACAGTGTATACCTAATATCATGGCACATACCATATTTTGTATTGAGTATTGTGTCTGGATATAAATTCCTTTAGGAGAAGTTAGCGTGTGTATCTGTAACAGCCAAATATGATCGTTAGCATGTTTTGTGTTATCATAAAGTACAATAAGTCACATGACATCTGTAAAATAATCAGAGACGTCTATTGATGACTTATTATTGACTGATTAAATGACTAACTTGTGTTTCCCCACAGATGGCCTGTGAGTACTTGTCCTTAGAGGTGATGGAGCGATGGATCCTTCGTGAGTGCTAGTTATTATCTTCAGACTCAGTCTAGGCTACCTTCTGAAAAAAAAAAGACTTCAGTGGTTGCACTCTATTCCCCATATTCACGTTTTGATCTCTCCTCCTCCAGTGGGTTACCTGCTGTGTCATAGCAGTCTGAACACCAACCAGTCATCTCAGGAGCTGTGGAAGATGGCCCTCCGCAGCGGCCTTCATCTCACCATCATCAGGGATGAGACAATCAACATCCATAAGATCACAGAGGACTACTTCGATGGCCTGAAAGGGTACGTCATTATTATGACATTTATACTCTGTCCTCAGAGTGATTGGACTGGGTGTCAAGCTGATTCTAGTTCCCAATGTTCTGGGCCCTGGTTCCCAATGTTCCGGGCCCTGTTTCCCAATGTTCCGGTCCCTGTTTCCCAATGTTCCGTGCCCTGTTTCCCAATGTTCCGTGCCCTGTTTCCCAATCTTCCGGGCCCTGTTTCCCAATGTTCCGGGCCCTGTTTCCCAATGTTCTGGGCCCTGTTTCCCAATGTTCCGGGCCCTGTTTCCCAATGTTCTGGGCCCTGTTTCCCAATGTTCGGGCCCTGTTTCCCAATGTTCTAGGCGCTGTTTCCCAATGTTCCGGGCCCTGTTTCCCAATGCTCTTGTAGACAACAAAAAACATTGCTGGTTAGCATATTTTAGCATATTTAACAAAGCTCCTACAAAGGTCTTAATTGAATTATGATGGTGGCGCTAAGATGCTGTTGGGAGAGGCCCTGTCTGGTAACGTGTACCGTACTGAACTATAATCTTACTGATAGCTCTTCCTCGTTTCGTTGTGACAGGTACAGTAAGCGTATCGCCGATATCAAAGAATGTCGCGAGCATGTTATAGTCAACAGGTGAGTTATCTGCTTGTGTATAAAACCATTTATTTTTTAACTCAAACTGAGCCTGAAATGATGGAACTGCTTCAGATAGCGCCACCGATTGATTTGATTGGTCTCCCATTTAACGTCAACAGCAAGTAGCACTCTTTTTCATGGTCCTTCGAGACTGATTGGAACCAGCAACCATGGCCACCATATGATTAACAGTTAAAGTCAAGAATATAGATAACTATGTGTGTTGTCATATGTATGTCAGTGGAGCCATGCACAGAGAGAGGAGAAGTTTCCTGAGGAACGCCTTGAAGGAGCTGGTCAAAGTCCTGGAGGATGAACCTGGACTTCTGGGACCCAAGGTACATGAACTCATTTAGTTCATCTGGCTAATAGTGCCAATCTATTGCATGTTCAGCTTCCCTGTATGTTTGGACATTATCATCAGCGATGTATTACATTACATTACTGGCATTGACCTCTCGTTCTATACAATAATAAACAGACAAACTGCTGTGTGTTTTTATTTCAGAGCTCTCTATGTTCAGTACATGAATATGGTCAAACAGTGATGTGTCTTTTGCTAAATGTTCAAGTTTTTTCCCTCTCTCACTCTCTCCCCCTCACCCTTTAATGTCAATCCATCCCTAAGGTGTTGTTTGTCTTCATGGCTCTGTCGTTTTCCCGTGACGAGGTCCTGTGGCTCGTCAGATATTCCCAAGACCAAGAGAATATTCCCAAGACCAAGACTCACCACAGCAGACCCTCTAACCACAGCAGAACCTCTAACCACAGCAGACCCTCTAACCACAGCAGACCCTCTAACCACAGCAGACCCTCTCACCACAGCAGACCCTCTCTCACCACAGCAGACCCTCTCACCACAGCAGACCCTCTCACCACAGCAGACCCTCTAACCACAGCAGACCCTCTCACCACAGCAGACCCTCTCACCACAGCAGACCCTCTCACCACAGCAGACCTCTCACCACAGCAGACCCTCTCACCACAGCAGACCCTCTCACCACAGCAGACCCTCTCACCACAGCAGACCCTCTCACCACAGCAGACCCTCTAACCACAGCAGACCCTCACCACAGCAGACCCTCTCACCACAGCAGACCCTCTCACCACAGCAGACCCTCTCACCACAGCAGACCCTCTAACCACAGCAGACCCTCTAACCACAGCAGACCCTCTAACCACAGCAGACCCTCTAACCACAGCAGACCCTCTAACCACAGCAGACCCTCTCACCACAGCAGACCCTCTCACCACAGCAGACCTCTCACCACAGCAGACCCTCTCACCACAGCAGAACCTCTCACCACAGCAGACCTCTCACCACAGCAGACCCTCTCACCACAGCAGAACCTCTCACCACAGCAGACCCTCTAACCACAGCAGCAGACCCTCTAACCACAGCAGACCCTCTCACCACAGCAGACCCTCTCACCACAGCAGACCCTCTAACCACAGCAGACCCTCTAACCACAGCAGACCTCTAACCACAGCAGACCCTCTCACCACAGCAGACCCTCCTGCCATGCCACTTTCTATCAATCTCCAATATCAGCCCTAAATACATACAGTACGTACCATATTAGCATGCTGAGGAGAATGTGTGAAGAATATGTTTGTTTCAAGTGGCTCTCCTGTACATTAAAGTTTTGCAAGTTGAACCTAACATTAGCATTCAAGTCACACAACTAAACAATGGAGAAGAAGCTTATACAACAGCTACTGTATCTGGTTGTTAAAGCACAGTAAAGTCATACTGTTGTCATGTGTTTATGTACTATATATTGATACTGTAGTCACTAGTTTATGTACTGTATAGTTTTACCTTTGATACAGTAGTCACTAGTGTATGTACTGTATAGTTTTACTGTTGATACAGTAGTCACTAGTTTGTGTTTATGTACTGTATATTCCTACTGTTGATACAGTAGTCACTAGTTTATGTACTGTATAGATTTACTGTTGATACAGTAGTCACTAGTTTGTGTTTATGTACTGTATAGATTTACTGTTGATACAGTAGTCACTAGGTTATGTACTGTATAGATTTACTGTTGATACAGTAGTCACTAGGTTATGTACTGTATAGATTTACTGTTGATACAGTAGTCACTAGTTTATGTACTGTATGTTCCTACTGTTGATACAGTAGTCACTAGTTTATGTACTGTATAGTTCTACTGTTGATACAGTAGTCACTAGTTTATATACTGTATATTTTACTGTTGATACAGTAGTCGCTAGTTTATGTACTGTATAGTTCTACTGTTGATACAGTAGTCACTAGTTTATGTACTGTATAGTTCTACTGTTGATACAGTAGTTACTAGTTGTATATGTGTGTGTTGCAGGCAGATGGCTGAACTCCTGTTCTACATGGAGAGGTTGAGGACCCTGATGACTAAGTACAGCCGTGTGGTGGAACGCTACCATGTCCAGTACCTGGCCCAGTTTGATGCCCTGCTCCTCAACGACACCATGCAGGTACTGGGGGGGGGGGGGGGCTCTTGTCTCCTGCCATTATGTCGTCTCAAGTCCAGGATGTTCTTTCCCTAATCTCCTCCAAAGACCAGGATGCCATTTCCTCCGGGCACGCTGCGGGGGTGGGGGGCGGGGCTTACTGTTTGAAACTTGAATTGAATAGAGACACAATACAATGTGGTATGCCTCAAGGATCTACTCTTGGGCCTTTATTATTTCAGAGCAGACCGAAATAATTGTGACTTATCATCATACGGTATATGTTGTTTTTAGTCTAAGAAAGCATTTATCCCAGAGGACGTTGCTTCTATTACTGTTTTGACTATTCTGTCCTGTAGAATATGTATGTCTGTCCAGAAGAGGAATCAGTCCTGATGACATCATTTGTCTCCACCTTGTCTGCACTGACTATCAAGCAAGGTAAACCAAATGTATCTGAAATCTAGATTTCATATCTAATGCAAGGTCCTACTTCGTGTGTGATACTACCACATGGGGCGGCAGGTAGCCTAGTTGTTAGAGTGTAGAGGGGGCAGGTAGCTAGTGGTTAGAGGTAGCCTAGTGGTTAGAGTGTAGAGGGGGCAGGTAGCCTAGTGGTTAGAGTGTAGAGGTGACAGGTAGTCTAGTGGTTAGAGTGTAGAGGTGGCAGGTAGCCTAGTGGTTAGAGTGTAGAGGTGGCAGGTAGCCTAGTGGTTAAAGTGTAGAGGTGACAGGTAGTCTAGTGGTTAGAGTGTATAGGTGGCAGGGCAGGTAGCCTAGTGGTTAGAGTGTAGAGGTGGCAGGTAGCCTAGTGGTTAGAGTAGAGGTTAGCCTAGTGGTTAGAGTGAGGTGCAGGTAGCCTAGTGGTTAGAGTGTAAAGGTGGCAGGTAGCCTAGTGGTTAGTGTAGAGGTGGCAGGTAGCCTAGTGGTTAGAGGTAGAGGTAGGGTAGCCTAGTGGTTAGAGTGTAGAGGTTAGCCTAGTGTTAGAGTGTAGGGGCGGCAGGTAGCCTAGTGGTTAGAGTGTAGAGGTGACAGGTAGTCTAGTGGTTAGGAGTGTAGAGGTGGCAGGTAGCCTAGTGGTTAGAGTGTAGGTGGGTTAGCCTAGTGGTTAGAGTGTAGAGGTGGCAGGTAGCCTAGTGGTTAGAGTGTAGAGGTGTAGCCTAGTGGTTAGAGTGTAGAGGTAGCCTAGCGGCAGGTAGCCTAGTGGTTAGAGTGTAGAGGTGGCAGGTAGCCTAGTGGTTAGAGGTGGCAGGTAGCCTAGTGGTTAGAGTGTAGAGGTGGCAGGTAGCCTAGTGGTTAGAGTGTAGAGGTGGTCAGAGCATTGGACTAGTAACCGAAAGGTTTCTAGATTGAATCCCAGAGCTGACAAGGTAAAAATATGTCGTTCTGCCTCGTAACAAGGCAGTTAACCCACTGTTCCTATGGCCGTCATTGTGAATAAGAATTTGTTTTTAACTGACTTGCCAAGTTAAATAAAGATAAAATGTCCCTCAACAGTGGAAAATGGAGAGGAGTTTGACTTCAGGGCTCTGAGACTGGACTGGTTAAGATTACAGGTACGGTACTTCACTTAGCCTAGAAATACCTTACATCTACCACACACTGCTCCATGTTATACGCCTGCACTGTTCCATGTTATAAGCCTACACTGTTCCATGTTATAAGCCTACACTGTGAACACACTGTTCCATGTTATAAGCCTACACTGTGAACACACTGTTCCATGTTATAAGCCTACACTGTGAACACACTGTCCCATGTTATAAGCCTACACTGTGAACTCACTGTTCCATGTTATAAGCCTACACTGTAAACACACTGTTCCATGTTATAAGCCTACACTGTGTCCCATGAACTACACTGAACACACTGTTCCCTGTTCCATGTTATAAGCCTACACTGTGAACTGTCCATGTTATAAGCCTACACTGTGAACACACTGTTCCATGTTATTACTGTTCCATGTTATAAGCCTACACTGTGAACACACTGTTCCATGTTATATACACTGTGAACACACTGTTCCATGTTATAAGCACTGAACACACTGTTCCATGTTATAAGCCTACACTGTGAACACTGTTCCATGTTATAAGCCTACACTGTGAACACACTGTTCCATGTTATAAGCCTACACTGTTCCATGTTATAAGCCTACACTGTGAACTCACTGTTCCATGTTATAAGCCTACACTGTGAACACACTGTTCCATGCCTACACTTCACATGTTATAAGCCTACACTGTGAACACACTTCCATGTTATAAGCCTACCTGTACACTGTTCCATGTTATAAGCCACACTGTTCCATGTTATAAGCCTACACTGTGAACACACTGTTCCATGTTATAAGCCTACACTGTGAACACACTGTTCCATGTTATAAGCCTACACTGTTCCTATAAGTCCATGTTCCATTTTATAAGCCTACACTGTGAACACACTGTTCCATGTTATAAGCCTACACTGAACACACTGTTCCATGTTATAAGCCTACACTGTTCCATGTTATAAGCCTACACTGTGAACACACTGTTCCATGTTATAAGCCTACATACAGCTCCCTACACTGTGAACACACTGTTCCATGTTATAAGCCTACACTGTGAACACACTGTTCCATGTTATAAGCCTACACTGTTCCATGTTATAAGCCTACACTGTGAACACACTGTTCCATGTTATAAGCCTACACTGTGAACACACTGTTCCATGTTATAAGCCTGAACACTGTTCCATGTTATAAGCCTACACTGTGAACACACTGTTCCATGTTATAAGCCTACACTGTGAACACACTGTTCCATGTTATAAGCCTACCTGAACACACTGTTCCATGTTATAAGCCTACACTGTGAACACACTGTTCCATGTTATAAGCCTACACATGTTATAACACACTGTTCCATGTTATAAGCCTACACTGTAAACACACTGTTCCATGTTATAAGCCTACACTGTGAACACACTGTTCCATGTTATAAGCCTACACTGTGAACACACTGTTCCATGTTCCATAAGCCTACACTGTTCCAGAGTATCAAGTTATGTACACTGTGCTGTCTGTTCATGTTATAAGCCTACACTGTGAACACACTTCCATGTTATAAGCCTACACTGTTCCATGTTATAAGCCTACACTGTTCCAGAGTATCAAGATGTCTGTGCTGTCTCATGTTACAGGCCTACACCAGTGTGTCTCCCTCAAGGAATACCCAGACCTGGCTAAAGTGATGAACATGACCCAATTCCACACCAAGATGGACAACATGCAGGAGATGCTTCACGAACCTCAGATCTCTCCATTCTCTGGTCAGTCTGCTCCCCCCATGGGCCCCATAGAAAAAAACCATCCTCTACTCCAGTGGTATTAAAAGTCAATAAGGGTTGCGACTTCTCTTGTGGCATCATGGGAGAATTGCAGTGGGAAATTCTGGTGTAAAAAAGGTTTCCCCTGAGGAAGTTTGAATACCATTTCACTAGTCACTACCCCCTCTAGTCACTACCCCCACTAGTCGCTACCCCCTCTAGTCCCTACCCCCACTAGTCTCTACCCCCTCTAGTCGCTACCCCCCAATAAACCCTACCCCACTAGTCGCCACTCCCTCTAGTCCCTACCCCACTAGTCTACCTCCACCTGTCCACTCTAGTCGCTACCCCACTAAACCCTACCCTCTAGTCCCTACCCCCACTAGTCTCTACCTCCACCTGTCATACCCTCTAGTCCACCCCAATAAACCCTACCCCCACTAGTCCCTACCCCCACTAGTCTCACCTCCACCTGTCGCTACCCCCTCTAGTCTACCCCACTAAACCCTACCCCACTAGTCGCTACCCCCACTAGTCGCTACCCCCTCTAGTCTCTACCTCCACTAGTCGCTACCCCCACTAGCCGCCACCCACTATTCGCCACCCCCGCTACGGGCTACCTCCACTATTTGCTACCCCCACTAGTCGCTACCCCCAATAAACCCTACCCCCACTAGTCCTGCCCCCTCTAGTCCCTACCCCCACTAGTCTCTACCTCCACCTGTCGCTACCCCCCTAGTTGCTACCCCACTAAACCCTACCCTCACTAGTCGCTACTCCCCCACTAGTCACCTCCTCTAGTTCTACCTCCACTAGTCGCTACCCCCTCTAGTCGCTACCCCCTCTAGTTGCTACCCCCACTATTCGCTACCCCCACTATTGGCTACCTCCACTATTTGCTACCCCCACTAGTCGCTGCCCCTCTAGTCGCTACCCCCAGTAGCCGCTACCCCCACTTGTCGCTACCCCCACTAGTTGCTACCCCCACTCGTCGCTACCCCACTAGTCGCTACCCCCACTAGTTGCTACCCCCTCTAGTCGCTACCCCCTAGTCGCTTACCCCTACTAGTCACTACCCCTCTAGTCGCTACTCCCTCTCGCTACCCCTCTAGTCGCTACCCCACCTACCCCACTAGTTGTCTAGTCCCTACCCCTCTAGTCGCTACCCTCTAGTCTAGTCGTTACCCCTCTAGTCGCTACTTCCCTACTCCCTACCAGTCGCTACCCCCTCTAGTTGCTACCCCCACTAGTCACTACCCCCACTAGTCGCTACCCCCACTAGTCGCTACCCCCATCTAGTCGCTACCCCCACTAGTCGCTACCCCCCACTAGTCGCTACCCCCACTCGTCGCTACCCCCACTAGTCGCTACCCTCTACTCGCTACCCCCACTAGTCCCTACCCCTCTAGTCCCACCCCCCTCTAGTCCCTACCCCCACTAAATCCTACCACCCAAGTCCTTCTAGTCCTTTCCCCCATTAAACACTACAACCACCAGTCGATCTAGTCCTTACCCCACTAAACCCTACCACACAAGTCCCTCTAGTCCCTACTCCCTCAATAGTGTCTACCCTCCCTGAACCCTAGTTCATATAGTGGCTACCCCCGCCAGTCACCACCCCAGCCTCGTCCCTAACCCCGCTTAGTCACTACCCCAGCTAGTCCCTACTCCCCAATAGTTTCTACCCCCACTAAAAACATAGTCCATATAGTCCCTACGCCCACTAGACCCTACCCCTCTAGCTCCTACCCCCACTACTCCCTCGTCCCCTTGGTACTTCTGTAGATCAGACGTGATTGATAAAAGCAATATGGCAATAAGTCTACCTTGCCAATGACCTAGTCCAAGATATTACAGCATAGACAAATAATCTACTGTACATGATGTGCATAGGGTCTATGGCAGGGTCCCCAATAGGGTCTATGGCAGGGGTCCCCAATAGGTCTATGGCAGTGGGGGTCTATGACAGGGGTCCCCAATAGGGTCTATGTCAGGGGTCCCCAAGAGGGTCTATGGCAGGGGTCCCCAATTTACATTCAGCTGCGTGGCCGATTACATTGGGATACGTTTACATATGCTTCTCTGTTTATGCATGAAAATACAGTACTTGGGAATATATTTCCTAAATTAAAATCACTTTGAGCTCATTACCTGGGGATTTTACAGTCTTCAATGTCCAAGAACATAAATGTTATATATACCATTTCAATATACACTAATATATATATATATACAGTGCCTTAAAGTATTATCCGGCCCCCTTGAACTTTGCGACCTTTTGCCACATTTCAGGCTTCAAACATAAAGATATAAAACTGTATTTTTTTGTGAAGAATCAACAACAAGTGGGACACAATCATGAAGTGGAACGACATTTATTGATATTTCAAACTTTTTTAACAAATCAAAACTGAAAAATTGGGCGTGCAAAATGATTCAGCCCCTTTACTTTCAGTGCAGCAAAACTCTCTCCAGAAGTTCAGTGAGATCTCTGAATGATCCAATGTTGACCTAAATGACTAATGATGATAAATATAATCCACCTGTGTGTAATCAAGTCTCCGTATAAAATGCACCTGCACTGTGATAGTCTCAGAGGTCCGTTAAAAGCGCTGAGAGCATCATGAAGAACAAGGAACACACCAGTCAGGTCCGAGATACTGTTGTGAAGAAGTTTAAAGCTGGATTTGGATACAAAATATTTCCCAAGCTAACATCCAAGGAGCACTGTGCAAGCGATAATGTTGAAATGGAAGGAGTATCAGACCACTGCAAATCTACCAAGACATGGCCGTCCCTCTAAACTTTCAGCTCATACAAGGGGGATGACAGACAGAGATGCAGCCAAGAGGCCCATGATCACTCTGGATGAACTGCAGAGATCTACAGCTGAGGTGGGAGACTCTGTCCATAGGACAACAATCAGTCGTATATTGCACAAATCTGGCCTTTATGGAAGAGTGGCAAGAAGAAAGCCATTTCTTAAAGATATCCATAAAAAGTGTTGTTTAAAGTTTGCCACAAGCAACCTGGGAAACACACCAAACATGTGGAAGAAGGTGCTCTGGTCAGATGAAACCAAAATGTAACTTTTTGGCAACAATGCAAAACGTTATGTTTGGCGTAAAAGCAACACAGCTCATCACCCTCTGAACACCCTATACCCACTGTCAAACATTGTGGTGGCAGCATCATGGTTGGGCCTGCTTTTCTCTCAGCAGGAACAGGGAAGATGGTTCAAATTGATGGGAAGATGGATGGAGCCAAATACAGGACCATTCTGGAAGAAAACCTGATGGAGTCTGCAAAAGACCTGAGACTGGGACGGGAGATTTGTCTTCCAACAAGACAATGATCCAAAACATAAAGCAAAATCTACAATGGAATGGTTCAAAAATAAACGTATCCAGGTGTTAGAATGGCCAAGTCAAGGTCCAGACCTGAATCCAATCGAGAATCTGTGGAAAGAACTGAAAACTGCTGTTCACAAATGCTCTCCATCCAACCTCACTGAGCTCAAGCTGTTTTGCAAGGACGAATGGGAAAAAATTTCAGTCTCTCACATTTACATTACATACATTTGATCATTCAGCAGGCAGCTCTTATCAGGCGACTTACAAATTAATTGAATTCACCTTCTGACATCCAGTGGAACAGCCACTTCTGTGGTGCATCTAAATCATTAAGGGGGGTGGTGAGAAGGATTACTTATCCTATCCTAGGTATTCCTTGAAGAGGTGGGGTTTCAGGTGTCTCCGGAAGGTGGTGATTGACTCCGCTGTCCTGGCGTCGTGAGGGAGTTTGTTCCACCATTGGGGGGCCAGAGCAGCGAACAGTTTTGACTGGGCTGAGCGGGAACTGTACTTCCTCAATGGTAGGGAGGCGAGCAGGCCAGAGGTGGATGAACGCAGTGCCCTTGCTTGGGTGTAGGGCCTGATCAGAGCCTGGAGGTACTGCGGTGCCGTTCCCCTCACAGCTCCGTAGGCAAGCACCATGGTCTTGTAGCGGATGCGAGCTTCAACTGGAAGCCAGTGGAGAGAGCGGAGGAGCGGGGTGACGTGAGAGAACTTGGGAAGGTTGAACACCAGACGGGCTGCGGCGTTCTGGATGAGTTGTAGGGGTTTAATGGCACAGGCAGGGAGCCCAGCCAACAGCGAGTTGCAGTAATCCAGACGGGAGATGACAAGTGCCTGGATTAGGACCTGCGCCGCTTCCTGTGTGAGGCAGGGTCGTACTCTGCGGATGTTGTAGAGCATGAACCTACAGGAACGGGCCACCGCCATGATGTTGGTTGAGAACGACAGGGTGTTGTCCAGGATCACGCCAAGGTTCTTAGCGCTCTGGGAGGAGGACACAATGGAGTTGTCAACCGTGATGGCGAGATCATGGAACGGGCAGTCCTTCCCCGGGAGGAAGAGCAGCTCCGTCTTGCCGAGGTTCAGCTTGAGGTGGTGATCCGTCATCCACACTGATATGTCTGCCAGACATGCAGAGATGCGATTCGCCACCTGGTCATCAGAAGGGGGAAAGGAGAAGATTAATTGTGTGTCGTCTGCATAGCAATGATAGGAGAGACCATGTGAGGTTATGACAGAGCCAAGTGACTTGGTGTATAGCGAGAATAGGAGAGGGCCTAGAACAGAGCCCTGGGGGACACCAGTGGTGAGAGCGCGTGGCGAGGAGACAGATTCTCGCCACGCCACCTGGTAGGAGCGACCTGTCAGGTAGGACGCAATCCAAGCGTGGGCCGCGCCGGAGATGCCCAACTCGGAGAGGGTGGAGAGGAGGATCTGATGGTTCACAGTATCGAAGGCAGCCGATAGGTCTAGAAGGATGAGAGCAGAGGAGAGAGAGTTAGCTTTAGCAGTGCGGAGCGCCTCCGTGATGCAGAGAAGAGCAGTCTCAGTTGAATGACTAGTCTTGTAACCTGACTGATTTG
>NW_027010652.1:0-29862 GCF_036934945.1 Oncorhynchus masou masou | reverse complement strand
AGCCGTCCTGCCTGAGACATGGAGGATAATGTTACTGAGCAGTCCTGCCTGAGACATGGAGGATAATGTTACTGAGCAGTCCTGCCTGAGACATGGAGGATAATGTTACTGAGCAGTCCTGCCTGAGACATGGAGGATAATGTTACTGAGCAGTCCTGCCTGAGACATGGAGGATAATGTTACTGAGCCGTCCTGCCTGAGACATGGAGGATAATGTTACTGAGCCGTCCTGCCTGCAGGACATGGAGGATAATGTTACTGAGCCGTCCTGCCTGAGACATGGAGGATAATGTTACTGAGACAGACATGGAGGATAATGTTACTGAGCCGTCCTGCCTGAGACATGGAGGATAATGTTACTGAGCCGTCCTGCCTGAGACATGGAGGATAATGTTACTGAGCCGTCCCTGCCTGAGACATGGAGGATAATGTTACTGAGCCGTCCTGCCTGAGGATAATGTTACATGGAGACATGGAGGATAATGTTACTGAGCCGTCCTGCCTGAGACATGGAGGATAATGTTACTGAGCCGTCCTGCCTGAGACATGGAGGATAATGTTACTGAGCCGTCCTGCCTGAGACATGGAGGGATAATGTTACTGAGCCGTCCTGCCTGAGACATGGAGGATAATGTTACTGAGCCGTCCTGCCTGAGACATGGAGGATAATGTTACTGAGCCGTCCTGCCTGAGACATGGAGGATAATGTTACTGAGCAGTCCTGCCTGAGACATGGAGGATAATGTTACTGAGCCGTCCTGCCTGAGACATGGAGGATAATGTTACTGAGCAGTCCTGCCTGAGACCTGGAGGATAATGTTACTGAGCCGTCCTGCCTGAGACATGGAGGATAATGTTACTGAGCCGTCCTGCCTGAGACATGGAGGATAATGTTACTGAGCCGTCCTGCCTGAGACATGGAGGATAATGTTACTGAGCCGTCCTGGAGGATAATGCCTGAGCCGTCCTGCCTGAGGAGGATAATGTTACTGAGCCGTCCTGCCTGAGACATGGAGGATAATGTTACTGAGCCGTCCTGCCTGAGACATGGAGGATAATGTTACTGAGCCGTCCTGCCTGAGACATGGAGGATAATGTTACTGAGCCGTCCTGCCTGAGACATGGAGGATAATGTTACTGAGCCGTCCCTGAGACATGGAGGATAATGTTGCACTGAGCCGTCCTGCCTGAGACATGGAGGATAATGTTACTGAGCCGTCCTGCCTGAGACATGGAGGATAATGTTACTGAGCCGTCCTGCCTGAGACATGGAGGATAATGTTACTGAGCCGTCCTGCCTGAGACATGGAGGATAATGTTACTGAGCCGTCCTGCCTGAGACATGGAGGATAATGTTACTGAGCAGTCCTGCCTGAGACATGGAGGATAATGTTACTGAGCCGTCCTGCCTGAGACATGGAGGATAATGTTACTGAGCAGTCCTGCCTGAGACATGGAGGATAATGTTACTGAGCAGTCTGAGCTCCTGCCTGAGACATGGAGGATAATGTTACTGAGCAGTCCTGCCTGAGACATGGAGGATAATGTTACTGAGCGTCCTGCCTGAGACATGGAGGATAATGTTACTGAGCAGTCCTGCCTGAGACATGGAGGATAATGTTACTGAGCCGTCCTGCCTGAGACATGGAGGATAATGTTACTGAGCAGTCCTGCCTGAGACATGGAGGATAATGTTACTGAGCAGTCCTGCCTGAGACATGGAGGATAATGTTACTGGAAGTCTGCCTGAGACATGGAGGATAATGTTACTGAGCCGTCCTGTCTGAGACATGGAGGATAATGTTACTGAGCAGTCCTGCCTGAGACATGGAGGATAATGTTACTGAGCCGTCCTGCCTGAGACATGGAGGATAATGTTACTGAGCCGTCCTGCCTGAGACATGGAGGATAATGTTACTGAGCAGTCCTGTCTGAGACATGGAGGATAATGTTACTGAGCCGTCCTGTCTGAGACATGGAGGATAATGTTACTGAGCCGTCCTGCCTGAGACATGGAGGATAATGTTACTGAGCGTCCTGCCTGAGACATGGAGGATAATGTTACTGAGCAGTCCTGCCTGAGACATGGAGGATAATGTTACTGAGCAGTCCTGTCTGAGACATGGAGGATAATGTTACTGAGCCGTCCTGCCTGAGACATGGAGGATAATGTTACTGAGCCGTCCTGCCTGAGACATGGAGGATAATGTTACTGAGCCGTCCTGCCTGAGACATGGAGGATAATGTTACTGAGCCGTCCTGCCTGAGACATGGAGGATAATGTTACTGAGCCGTCCTGCCTGAGACATGGAGGATAATGTTACTGAGCCCTCCTGCATGGAGGATAATGTTACATGGAGGATAATGTTACTGAGCCGTCCTGCCTGAGACATGCCTGAGGATAATGTTACTGAGCCGTCCTGTCTGAGACATGGAGGATAATGTTACTGAGCCGTCCTGACTGAGACATGGAGGATAATGTAACTGAGCCGTCCTGCCTGAGACATGGACGATAATGTTACTGAGCCGTCCTGCCTGAGACATGGAGGATAATGTTACTGAGCCGTCCTGCCTGAGACATGGAGGATAATGTTACTGAGCCGTCCTGCCTGAGACATGGAGGATAATGTTACTGAGCCGTCCTGCCTGAGACATGGAGGATAATGTTACTGAGCCGTCCTGCCTGAGACATGGAGGATAATGTTACTGAGCCGTCCTGCATGAGACATGGAGGATAATGTTCCTGAGCCGTCCTGCCTGAGACATGGAGGATAATGTTACTGAGCCGTCCTGCCTGAGACATGGAGGATAATGTTACTGAGCCGTCCTGCCTGAGACATGGAGGATAATGTTACTGAGCCGTCCTGACTGAGACATGGAGGATAATGTAACTGAGCCGTCCTGCCTGAGACATGGAGGATAATGTTACTGAGCCGTCCTGCCTGAGACATGGAGGATAATGTTACTGAGCCGTCCTGCCTGAGACATGGAGGATAATGTTACTGAGCCGTCCCTGCCTGAGACATGGAGGATAATGTTATTGAGCCGTCCTGACTGAGACATGGAGGATAATGTAACTGAGCCGTCCTGCCTGAGACATGGAGGATAATGTTACTGAGCCGTCCTGCCTGAGACATGGAGGATAATGTTACTGAGAAGTCCTGCCTGAGACATGGAGGATAATGTTACTGAGCCGTCCTGCCTGAGACATGGAGGATAATGTTACTGAGCCGTCCTGCCTGAGACATGGAGGATAATGTTACTGAGCTGTCCTGCCTGAGACATGGAGGATAATGTTACTGAGCCGTCCTGCCTGAGACATGGAGGATAATGTTACTGAGCAGTCCTGCCTGAGACATGGAGGATAATGTTACTGAGCCGTCCTGCCTGAGACATGGAGGATAATGTTACTGAGCCGTCCTGCCTGAGACATGGAGGATAATGTTACTGAGCCGTCCTGCCTGAGACATGGAGGATAATGTTACTGAGCGTCCTGCCTGAGACATGGAGGATAATGTTACTGAGCCGTCCTGCCTGAGACATGGAGGATAATGTTACTGAGCAGTCCTGCCTGCGACATGGAGGATAATGTTACTGAGCCGTCCTGCCTGAGACATGGAGGATAATGTTACTGAGCAGTCCTGCCTGAGACATGGAGGATAATGTTACTGAGCCGTCCTGCCTGAGACATGGAGGATAATGTTACTGAGCCGTCCTGCCTGAGACATGGAGGATAATGTTACTGAGCCGTCCTGCCTGAGACATGGAGGATAATGTTACTGAGCCGTCCTGCCTGAGACATGGAGGATAATGTTACTGAGCCGTCCTGCCTGAGACATGGAGGATAATGTTACTGAGCCGTCCTGCCTGAGACATGGAGGATAATGTTACTGAGCCGTCCTGACTGAGACATGGAGGATAATGTTACTGAGCCGTCCTGCCTGAGACATGGAGGATAATGTTACTGAGCCGTCCTGCCTGAGACATGGAGGATAATGTTACTGAGCCGTCCTGCCTGAGACATGGAGGATAATGTTACTGGGGCGTCCTGCCTGAGACATGGAGGATAATGTTACTGAGCCGTCCTGCCTGAGACATGGAGGATAATGTTACTGAGCAGTCCTGCCTGCGACATGGAGGATAATGTTACTGAGCCGTCCTGCCTGAGACATGGAGGATAATGTTACTGAGCCGTCCTGCCTGAGACATGGAGGATAATGTTACTGAGCCGTCCTGCCTGAGACATGGAGGATAATGTTACTGAGCCGTCCTGCCTGAGACATGGAGGATAATGTTACTGAGCCGTCCTGCCTGAGACATGGAGGATAATGTTACTGAGCCGTCCTGCCTGAGACATGGAGGATAATGTTACTGAGCCGTCCTGCCTGAGACATGGAGGATAATGTTACTGAGCCGTCCTGCCTGAGACATGGAGGATAATGTTACTGAGCAGTCCTGCCTGAGACATGGAGGATAATGTTACTGAGCCGTCCTGCCTGAGACATGGAGGATAATGTTACTGAGCAGTCCTGCCTGAGACATGGAGGATAATGTTACTGGGCCGTCCTGCCTGAGACATGGAGGATAATGTTACTGAGCCGTCCTGCCTGAGACATGGAGGATAATGTTACTGAGCCGTCCTGCCTGAGACATGGAGGACAATGTTACTGAGCAGTCCTGCCTGAGACTTAGAAGATAATGTTACTGAGCAGTCCTGAGACATAGAGACAATGTTACTGAGCAGTCCTGCCTAAGACATAGAAGATAATGTTACTGAGCAGTCCTGCCTGAGACATAGAAGATAATGTTACTGAGCAGTCCTGAGACATAGAAGATAATGTTACTGAGCAGTCCTGAGACATAGAGACAATGTTACTGAGCAGTCCTGAGACATAGAAGATAATGTTACTGAGCAGTCCTGTCTGAGACATAGAAGATAATGTTACTGAGCAGTCCTGAGACATAGAAGATAATGTTACTGAGCAGTCCCTGAGACATAGAAGATAATGTTACTGAGCAGTCCTGTCTGAGACATAGAAGATAATGTTACTGAGCAGTCCTGAGACATAGAAGATAATGTTACTGAGCAGTCCTGAGACATAGAAGATAATGTTACTGAGCAGTCCTGAGACATAGAGACAATGTTACTGAGCAGTCCTGAGACATAGAAGATAATGTTACTGAGCAGTCCTGAGACATAGAAGATAATGTTACTGAGCAGTCCTGAGACATAGAAGATAATTTCTGAGCAGTCCTGTCTGAGACATAGAAGATAATGTTACTGAGCAGTCCTGAGACATAGAAGATAATGTTACTGAGCAGTCCTGAGACATAGAAGATAATGTTTCTGAGCAGTCCTGTCTGAGACATAGAAGATAATGTTACTGAGCAGCCCTGAGACATAGAGACAATGTTACTGAGCAGTCCTGAGACATAGAAGATAATGTTACTGAGCAGTCCTTAGACATAGAAGATAACGTTACTGAGCAGTCCTGCCTGAGACATAGAAGATAATGTTACTGAGCAGTCCTGCCTGAGACATAGAAGATAATGTTACTGAACAGTCCCTGAGACATAGAAGATAATGTTACTGAGCAGTCCTGAGACATAGAAGATAATGTTACTGAGCAGTCCTGAGACATAGAAGATAATGTTACTGAGCAGTCCTGCCTGAGACATAGAGACAATGTTACTGAGCAGTCCTGAGACATAGAGACAATGTTACTGAGAGTCAATGAGACATAGAAGATAATGTTAACAGTCTTGCCAGTCCTGAGACATAGAAGATAATGTTACTGAGCAGTCCTGAGACATAGAAGATAATGTTACTGAGCAGTCCTGCCTGAGACATAGAAGATAATGTTACTGAGCAGTCCTGAGACATAGAAGATAATGTTACTGAGCAGTCCTGAGACATAGAAGATAATGTTACTGAGCAGTCCTGAGACATAGAAGATAATGTTACTGAGCAGTCCTGAGACATAGAAGATAATGTTTCTGAGCAGTCCTGCCTGAGACATAGAACCTAATTGTCATCCTTTGATCACAAGGATGTCCTCTTGGTCTAATGGTGAACATTTCTGGTTACCGTGTGGGTGAAAATGGTTCAAATCCCAAAAGTTACAATAACAGTATATCTCTGTCTCTCTCTCCCTGTAGGTCAGGAGCGGTTTGGGAACATGACCCGTGTGTACTACCGAGAGGCCATGGGGGCGTTCATCGTGTTTGACGTGACACGGCCCACTACCTTCGAAGCCATCACCAAGTGGAAGGAGGACCTGGACTCTAAACTCATGCTGACCAACAGAGAGGTGGGTGCAGGACAGTGAGTTGGTTCTATCATGGGAAAGGACTATTTAAATCATCTTGTTCATACATCACCTTCTTGTCTTTTACCTCTCTATTGGACAGGGCATCGCCACGGTCCTATTGGCTAATAAATGTGATCAGGGGCGGGAGGTTCTGACCAATAACGGCGTGAAGATGGACCAGTTCTGTAAAGACAACGGCTTTGTGGGCTGGTTCGAGACCTCAGCCAAGGTGGGAACACAAACACATGCACACACATACACCCCATGTGCACACACACACACAGAAAACATGCTTTGTGGGGTGGTGTCCTCATTCAGCCACCCTCTATGGGCCTTACTCCCCCCTATCTGAGATATCTACTGCAGCTCTCATCCTCCACATACAACACGCCGTTCTGCCAGTCGCAATCTGTTAAAGGTCCCCAAAGCACACACATCCCTGGGTCCCTGCTCTTTTCAGTTCACTGCAGCTAGCGACTGGAACGAGCTGCAACAAACACTCAAACTGGACAGTTTTATCTCCATCTCTTCATTCAAAAGACTCAATCATGGACACTCTTACTGACAGTTGTGGCTGCTTTGCGTGATGTATTGTTCTCTCTACCTTTTTGCCCTATGTGCTGTTGTCTGTGCCCAATAATATTTCTACCTGGTTTTGTGCTGCTACCATGTTGTGCTGCTGCCATCTTGTAATGCTACCATGTTGTTGTCATGTTGTGTTGCGACCATGTTGTTGTCATGTTGTGTTGCTACCATGCTATGTTATCATGTGTTGCTGCCCTGCTATGTTGTTGTCTTAGGTCTCTCTTCATGTAGTGTTGTGGTGTCTCGCATGTCGTGACGTGTGTGTTTTGACCTATATTGTGTGTTTTTTGTCCAATATTTTAATTGTATTTATGTTTTATTGTTATTCCCATGGAGGCCTTTTGGTAGGTCATTGTAAATAAGAATTTGTTCTTAACTGACTTGCGTAGTTAAATACAGGTTAAAATGTAATAAATAAATACAAATTCATCAACTTTCATTTCCAAATAAAATGCCAACCAGTGTAATTGCAGTGACAGAATTCCGCCATGTGCAGACGTTTCTTAGCTGTCAGTCAAATTACACAAAGGTGAAACTAAAACTTTAGTTTAGGCATTAATTCTGAGTGGTTAAGTTAAGGGTTAAGGTTAGGGATAGGGTTTAGGGTTAGGGTTAAGTTTAGGGATAGGGTTTAGGGATAGGAGGTTCTACAGGGGTCAGAGGTCATTGAGGTCATGGGCTAAGCTGCTGTCCAGTCAGACAGTCACTACACATTGCCTCTAAATCAGTTGAACCAGGCTGTTTTACCTGTGGACAGTGGATACGGAAAGTATTCAGACCCCTTTGGCTTTTTACACATTTTGTTACGTTACAGCCTTCTAAAATGGATGAAAGTTTTTTTTTTTCTCATCAATCTTCACAAAATACCCCACGATGACATCACAATATCCCACGATGAGATCACAATACCCCGATGACATCACAATATCCCACGATGACATCACAATACCCCACGATGACATCACAATACCCCACGATGACATCACAATACCCCACGATGACAAAGCAGAAACAGGTTTTTAGAAACCTTTTTAAAATAAAAAAAGGAAATATCACATTTAGTATTCAGACCCTTTACTCAGTACTTTGTTGAAGCACCTTCGGCAGCAATTTCAGCCTTGAGTCTTCTTGGGTATGACACTACAAGCTTGGCACACCTTTATTTGAGGAGTGTCTCCCATTCTTCCTGCAGATCCTCTCAAGCTCTGTCAGGTTGGATGGGGATCACTGCCGCACAGCTATTTTCAGAGAGCAACACTGGAGCTCTATCAGAGTGACCATTGGGTTCTTGGTCACCTCCATGATTCCACCCGATTGATCAGTTTGGCCGGGCATCCAGATCTAGGATCTAGTCTTGGTGGTTCCAAACTTCTTCCATTTAAGAATGATGGAGACCACTGTGTTCTTGGGGACCTTCAATGCTGCAGAATATTTTTGGTACCCTTCCCCAGATCTGTGCCTCAACACAATCCTGTCTCTACAGACAATTCCTTCGACCTTATGGCTTGTATTTTTCTCTGACATGCCCTGTCAACTGTGGGACCTCCAAATCATATCCAACCAATTGAATTTACCACAGGTGGACTCCAATCAAATTGTAGAAACATCTCAAGGATGATCAATGGAAACAGGATGCACCTGAGCTGAATTCCCGAGTCTCATAGCAAAGGGGCTTAATACTTATGTAAATAAGGTATTTCTGTATTTTTTTTATTTTTATAATTTACAAACATTTCTAAAAACATGTTTTAGCTTTGTCATTATTGTATATTGTTTGTAGATTAATGAGGAAAAATATAATTTAATCAAGTTTAGAATAAGGCTGTAACATAACGCAATTAGTAAAAGGGGTCTGAATACTTTCCGAATGCACTGTGAGGATCAAGAAAAACATAGCCATTTCATACAATGAAAATGTGTTTATATAAGTAACTGAACCATGTTAACGTAGCACCTGTTTTTGTTTAACCCTAACAAGGCAACAGCTCTGAGTACTCTGAAACTAGCCACTCGCTTTTTAACCTGTTTTACTCTGCCATGTCCCTTTAGGAGAACACCAACATCAGCGAGGCAGCGAACTTCCTGGTGAAACACATCATGGCTACAGAGAATGATTTCCTAAAGTCAGTGATCCCAGACACCATCTCTCCAAAACTAAATGACTCACAACCTGGGACCTGCTCTGCCTGCTACAAACCATAGCTAGACAACTCACAACCTGGGACCTGCTCTGCCTGCTACAAACCATAGAGGGAGGAGGAGAGCAAGGAGAGGGTGAAGAGAGGAGAGGAGGAGAGGAGGAGAGGAAGGAGAGGAGGAGAGGGTGAAGAGAGGAGAGGAGGAGAGGAAGGAGAGGAGGAGAGGGTGAAGAGAGGAGCGGAGACAGACCCTGGAGAAGAGGGAGAGGGGGAGGGAGTGGAACGGGGCTATGTTGGTCCTCTGTTGTTCAATTTGTAGAGCATGGTGCTTCTAACACCAGGGTAGTGAGTTCAATTCCAGGGACCACTCATACGTAAAATGGATGCACGCATGACTGTGAGTCGCTTTGGATAAAAGTGTCTGTTAAATATAATATATCATTATTATTATATTGGGGAGCAGAGAGTGGAGAGATGATTGAATGTCACTGCAAGTTCCCTCCATATCCACCTCTCCAGAAGACAGAGGCGCTGATTTCAAAACATCCTCTTCTCCTCAATCCTTGGCCCTCCATTTACTCATTCATGCGCAACTTCGTGTTTCAAAGCTGAGGGAGTGAAAATTAGACTCTTATATAGCCCTCCCAACACGCACTGCATATGTTTGGAGTTTGCACAATTTTTATACAAAATAATGGGGAGGCGTGCCTAATATATGTCATGAAAGTTAGTTTATGTCTGATTTGGAGACTTGTAACAGATGAAATACCTCCCAAATTAAATGTTTCCTGAGGTTATACATATGCATTCAGAAAGTTTTCAGACCCCTTCCCCTTTTCCACATTTTGTTATATTACAGCCTTATTCTAAAATGGATGAAATTACATTTTTTTCATTATCAATCTTCACACAATACCTTATAATGACAAAGCCAAAACAGGTTTTTAGACATTTTTTGCAAATGTTTTCAAAATAAAAACCTTATTTGCATAAGTATTCACACCCTTTGCTATGAGACTCAAAATGTTGCTCGAGTGTTGTTTCCATTGATCATCCTTAAGAAACATCCCTTGAGATGTTTCTACAACTTGCTTGGAGTCCACCCGTGGTAACTTAAATTAATTGGACATGATTTGGAAAGGCACACACCTGTCTATATAAGGTCCCACAGTTGACAGTTGTCAGAGCGAAAACCAATCCAAGAAGTCGAAGGAATTATCCGCAGAGCTCTGAGACAGGATTGTGTCGGAGGGCACAGATCTGGGAAAGGGTACCAAATATTTCCGCAGCATTGAAGGTCCCTAAGAACACAGCGGCCTCCATCATTCTGAAATAAAGTTTGGAACCACCAAGACGCCCAGCCAAACTGAGCCATCGGGGATAAGGATCTTGGTCAGGGAGGTGACCAATAAGGTGACCAATAATCCAATGGTCACACTGACAGAGATACAGAGTTCCTCTGTGAAGATGGGAGAACCTTCCAGAAGGACAACCATATCTGCAGCACTCCACCAATCAGCCTTTATGGCCAAACAGAAGCCACTCCTCAGTAAAAGGCACATTACAGCCCGCTTGGAGGTTGCCAAAAGGCAGCTAAGAGAAACAAGATTCTCTGAGCAAAGTGCAGAGATATTCTTGATCCACTCTTTATCAGTCCTTTTCTAATTTTTTATTTAACTAAGCAAGTCAGTTAAGAACAAATTCTTATTTACAATGAAAGCCAAACCCTAACTCAGATGACGCTGGGCCAATTGTGCGCTGCCCTATGGGCCTCCCAATCACGTCCGGTTGTGATGAAGCCTGGAATCGAACCAGGGTCTGTAGTGATGCCTCTAGCACTGCGATGCTGAGTAACCAGATGGAAGGCACATGACAGTCCACTTGAAGTTTGCCAAAAGGCACTTAAACACTTTCAGACCACGAGAAACAAGATTCTCTGGTCTGGTGAAACCAAGATAGAACTCTTTGGATTGAATGCTCTGTGTCACATCTGGTGGAAACCTGGGACCACCCTACAGTGAAGCATGGTGGTGGCAGCATCATGCTGTGGGGATGTTTTTCAGTGACAGGGACTGGGAGACTTGTCAGAATCGAAGCAAAGATGAACAGAGAAAAGTACAGAGAGAGCCTTGATGAAAACCTGCTCCAGAGTGTTCAGGACCTCAGACTGGGGTGAAGGTTCACCTTCCAACAGGACAATGAACCTAAGCACACAGCCAAGACAATGCAGAAGTGGTTTCGGGACAAGTCTCTGAATGTCCTTCAGTGGCCCAGCCAGAGCTCTGATTTGAACCTGATCGAACATCTCTGAAGAAACCTGAAAATAGCTGTGCAGCAACACTCCCTATCCAACCTGAGCATGAAATGAGCTGCAGAGAGGATGAGAAACTCCCCATATACAGGTGTGCCAAGCTTGTAGCATCAAACCCAAGAAGACTCAATGCTGTAATCGCTGCCAAAGGGGTTTCAACAAAGTACTGAGTAAAGGGTCTGAATAAAATGTACAAACATTTCAAATAACCTGTTTTTGGTTTGTCATTATGGGGTATTGTGATGTCATTAAGGGGTATCGTGATGTCATTATGGGGTATTGTAATGTCATTAAGGGGTATTGTGATGTCATTATAGGGTATTGTGATGTCATTAAGGGGTATTGTGATGTCATTATAGGGTATTGTGATGTCATTATGGGGTATTGTAATGTCATTAAGGGGTATTGTGATGTCATGAAGGGTGTTTGTGTGTGGATTGATGAGGGGAAAAAACAATGCAGTCAATTTTAGAATAAGACTGTAACATAACAAAATGTGGAAAAGGGGGTCTGAATACTTTCCGAATGCACTGGGACACATTAGTTACTGTTACCGTGATACAGTTGAAGTGGGAAGTTTACATACACCTTAGCCAAATACATTTAAACTCAGTTTTTCACAATTCCTGACAGTTAATCCCAGTAAAAATTAGCTGATTTTGGTCAGTCACCGCTTTATTTTAAGAATGTGAAATGTCAGAATATTTTTTAATCTTTTATTTCACCTTTATTTAATTAACCAGGTAGGCTGGTTGAGAACAAGTTCTCATTTACAACTGTGACCTGGCCAAGATAAAGCATAGCAGTGTGAACAGACAACACAGAGTTACACATGGAGTAAAAAATAATAAAGTCAATAACACAGTAGAAAAAAAAGAGAGTCTATATACATTGTGTGCAAAAGGCATGAGGAGGTAGGCGAATAATTACAATTTTGCAGATTAACACTGGAGTGATAAATGATCAGATGGTCATGTACAGGTAGAGATATTGGTGTGCAAAAGAGCAGAAAAGTAAATAAATATAAACAGTATGGGGATGAGGTACGTAAATTGGGTGGGCTATTTACCTATAGACTATGTACAGCTGCAGCGATCGGTTAGCTGGTAAGATAGCAGATGTTTGAAGTTGGTGAGGGAGATAAAATTCTCCAACTTCAGCGATTTTTGCAAGTCGTTGAAAACCTGCTCCAGAGTGTTCAGGACCTCAGACTGCGGCTATAGTAGAGAGAATGATTTATTTCAGCTTTTATTTCTTTCATCACATTCCCAGTGGATCAGAAGTTTACTCAATTAGTATTTGGTAGCATTGCCTTGAAATTGTTTAACTTGGGTCAAATGTTTCAGGTAGCCTTCCACAAGCTTCCCACAATAAGTTGGGTGAATTTGTCCCATTCCTCCTGACAGAGCTGGTGTAACTGAGTCAGGTTTGTAGGCCTCTTTGCTCGCACACGCTTTTTCAGTTCTGCCCAAAAATGTTCTATTGGATTGAGGTCAGGGCTCTGTGATGGCCACTCCAATACCTTGACTTTGTTGTCCTTAAGCCAATTCGCCACAACTTTGGAAATATGCTTGGGGTCATTGTAAGTCGAGGTAATTGAGGTCATATGTACATGTAGGTAGGGCTAAAGTGACTGTTCATAGATAATAAACAGTGAGTAGCAGCAGCGTTAAAGAAGAATCCATACAAATTGCCCAGGTAGCCATTTCATTAGCTGTTCAGCAGTCTTATGGCTTGGTGGTAGAAGCTGTTAAGGCGTCTTTTGGACCGAGACTTGGTGCTCCGGTACCACTTGCAAATACTTATTTTCCACCATAATTTGCAACTAAATTCATTAAAAATCCTACAATGTGATTTTCTGGATTTTTGTTTCTCATTTTGTCTGTCATAATTGAAGTGTACCTATGATGAAAATTGCAGGCCTCTGTCATCTTTTTAAGTGGGAGAACTTGCACAATTGGTGGCTGACTAAATACTTTTTTGCCCCACTGTAAGTTCTGTTATACTCACAGACATGATTTAAACCGTTTTAGAAACTTCAGAGTGTTTTCTATCCAAATCTATGAATAAATATGCATATCTTATATTCTTGGCATGAGTAGCAGGAAGTTGAAATTCGGCACACTATTTATCAAAAAGTGAAAATTCTGCCCCCTAGCTTTAAGAAGTTTTAAGTGTGCCTTGAATTCTAAATAAATCACAGACAGTGTCACCAGCAAAGCACCCCCACACCATCACACCTCCTCCATGCTCCACGGTGGGAACACACTCGCGGAGATCATCCGTTCACCAACTCTGCGTCTCACAAAGACACGGAGGTTGGAACCAAAAAATCTCATCAGACCAAAGGACAGATTTCCACCAGTCTAATGTCCATTGCTCGTCTTTCTTAGCCCAAGTAAGTCTCTTCTTATTATTGGTGTCATTTAGTAGTGGTTTCTTTACAGCAATTCGAGCATGAAGGCCTGATTCACGCAGTCTCCTCTGAACAGTTGATGTTGAGTTGTGTCTGTTACCTGAACTGTGAAGCGTTAATTTGAGCTACAGTAATAATAGTAATAAACACATCCTCTTCCTTTCTTCTTCTTCCTTTCCTGTGACGGTCCTCATGAGAGACAGTTTCATCATAGTGCTTGATAGTTTTTGCGACTGCACTTGTAGAAGCCTTCAAAGTTCTTGTCATTTTCCGGATTAACTGACCTTCTTGTCTTAACGTAATGATGGACTGTCGTTTCTCTTTGATTACCTGAGCTGTTCTTGTCATAATATGGACGTTTGTCTTTTTACCCCCCTACCTTGTCACAACACAACTGATTGGCTCAAACGCCCTTCTGTGTTGTTCATGTTTTAGTTTTTCACCCAATGTTCTGATGGACCCACATCATTATTGGGTTTTTAGAACTATACAGCCATAACATTTTAACTAAAAATACTTAATACGTAGATGTAGACTTTTATCAAGTACAAGCAATACAGACAGCATTCATGGTTAATACATGCCATTTTCCTGCTACATTTATTATCAATTAAAGCTAATAATATTTGTTTTCTTTTTAATAAAATGTGAACAAAAATCAATTATAGTCAAAACATGGGTGGAATAAATTATGTTTATCTCGAACAAATATAATTGAAACAGGGTTTTCATCACTTTTGTTGTTTATTGCGTTGAACTGAACAAATTGGAAGGACACATTTACATACAGTATTATATGGAAATGATAAATGAGCCCCATTGAACACATTAAGGCCGGTCTACACACCACATGAGGGACAGAGTGTGTGTTGCAAATGTATTTATTATAGACAGTATATTTATTATAGACAGTATACATGGGTAGAGTTTACTGTGTGTGTTGGAAAATGTATTTCTTCCTCTTGATACATGTGCACTGTGTCTTCCTGTCCTTCTTGGGTTGCAATCTAGAATGATGAAAACACTTAGTTCAGAATGTTACTAACATCTCACTCACTCACTCATATATATAGTTACATCAGTCCAAGGTAGGAGAGTGAGACACACATGCAACAACATCACTCACATTTCCTTCCAGTATTGGAGTTGTTGGTTCTGTGGGTCGGGCGGATGTGGAAGCAGCCTCCTCCTGAACCCTCCTAATGATGGCTGCAGAAGCTGGGGTCCTTGGGATATGTTGTCTCCTTCTGGATTTGAGGTCTTACCAATGCCTCGCCCAGCTCCTCAAGAAAGAGCTGTCTCCTCTGGAGTTTCCCTCTTCTCCAATCTGGGTTCAACGCCGTCCAGATGACAAACGCATTTTATGCCGAGATGTTCAAGATATTGAAGAATATCACAAGTGGCCAGCGTAGGGTTCTTCTTTTGCAGCTGTAGCCAGTCACCAGCTTGTCTAAATTGTCCACCTCTCCTTTTGTTGCATTGTGTGGCAGCAGGGTAGGCTAGTGGTTAGAGCATTGGACTAGTAACCGAATGGTTGCAAGTTGTGGGGCAGTAGGGTAGGCTAGTGGTTAGCTGACAAGGTACAAATCTGTCGTTCTGCCCTTGAACAGGCAGTTAACCCACTGTTCCGAGGCTGTCACTTGAAATAAGAATTTGTTTTTAACTGACTTGCCAAGTTAAATAAAGGTAAAATAAAATTGTCCATGGCCATCACGATTTCTGTTTTTTATGTTCCTGGCCACAGAATCTCCCACCCATATGCAGCGTACTCATGAGTACCACATTGTTGCCTTTCTTTGGCATGTAGGACACTAGGAATGTGTCGGACATGAACACAAACCTAGAGGAATTGACAGGTCTGTTCTGTGTATTCAAATGCTGAGGTGGGATCTCTGGTTTGTTTTTTCATACTGTTCCTACCAAGTTTCCTCCTGTGGAGCTCCTGTCCCAGCTTGTGAGAAGTAAAAAGTTATCATGTGATGTTGAGTCCCTGTGTCACGTCCAGGACAACCCACATCCCTTGGTTCTTCTCAGGGACTCCTCCATCTGGCTTCCCCATATACACATGAAGTTCCACGCATATGATGAAGCAGAATCACAGGCAAGATCTTGAATATTATGGGGGTTTAGACGGTCTGTCAAGGGGCAGTGGCCAAATGGCATATGCTGCTCATCAACAGTTCCCAGGGTTGTTTTTCCCACACTGACTGATTCCTGCTGGTCCACACGGACCTGATTACAGCTTCCCCTGATTATGGTCTCTCTGCACTGACCTGATTACAGCTGGCTGGTCTCTCTGCACTGACCTGATTACAGCAGCTGGTCTCTCTGCACTGACCTGATTACAGCTAGCTGATCTGATAGCAGCTGGCTTGTCTCTCTGCACTGACCTGATGAGCAGCTACTCTCTGCACTGACCTGATAGCAGCTTTCTCTCTGCACTGACCTAGTGCAGCTAGCTTGTCTCTCATGACCTGACTGACCTGATTGCAGCACTGACTGATTGCTTGTCTCTCTGCACCCTGATTACAGCTAGACACTGACCTGATTGCAGCTCTGGTCTCTCTGCACTGACCTGATTCACTGACCTAACATGACCTGATTGCACTGCTGGGGTCTCTCTGCACTGACCTGATTGCAGCCTGATTACTGGTCTCTCTCTGCACTGACCTGATTACAGCTGGTCTTGATAGCCTCTCTGCACTGACCTGATTCCTACTTGTCATCCTGATCAGCAGCCAGCTGGTCTCTCTGCACTGACCTGATTGCAGCTAGCTGGCTGTGACTTGCACTGACCTGATAGCAGCTTATCTCTGCACTGATCTTAGCTTATCTCTCTGCAATTGCAGCTGGGGGACATGATTGCAAGCTGGTCTCTCTGTCTGACCTGATGCAGCTGGCTTGTCTCTCTGCACTGACCTGATAGCAGCTAGCTGGTCTCTCTGCACTGACCTGATGTAGCTTGTCTCTCTGCACTGACCTGATAGCAGCTAGCTTGTCTCTCTGCACTGACCTGATAGCAGCTAGCTTGTCTCTCTGCACTGACCTGATTACAGCTAGCTGGTCTCTCTGCACTGACCTGATTGCAGCTAAGCTTCTCTCTGCACTGACCTGATTGCAGCTAGCTGGTCTCTCTGCACTGACCTGATTACAGCTGAGGCTGGTCTCTCTGCACTGACCTGATGCAGCTCTGGTCTCTCTGCAACCTGATTACAGTCTGGTCTCTCTGCACACCTGATTACAGCTGATTGCTGGTCTCTCTGCTCTCTGCACTGACCTGATTGCCTAGCTGGTATCTGCACTGACCTGATTGCAGCGGCTGGTCTCTCTGCGCTGACCTGATTACAGGCTGGTCTCTCTACATTGACTGAGATTACAGCTAGCTGGTCTCTCTGCACTGACCTGATTGCAGCTGGCTTGTCTCTACACTGACCTATCTCTGCTCTGCACTGACCTGATTGCAGTTAGCTTAGCTACTGGTCTCTCTACACTGACCTGATTGCAGCTAGCTGTCTCTCTGTACTGACCTGATAGCAGCTGGCTTGTCTCTCTGCACTGACCTGATGCAGCTAGCTGGTCTCTCTGCACTGACCTGATAGCAGCTTCTCTCTGCACTGACCTGATAGCAGCTAGCTTGTCTCTCTGCACTGACCTGATAGGCTAGCTTGTCTCTCTGCACTGACCTGATTACAGCTAGCTGGTCTCTCTGCACTGACCTGAATTGCAGCTAGCTGGTCTCTCTGCACTGACCTGATTGCAGCTAGCTGGTCTCTCTGCACTGACCTGATTACAGTAGCTTGTCTCTCTGCACTGACCTGATTACAGCTAGCTGGTCTCTCTGCACTGACCTGATTGCAGCTGCTGGTCTCTCTGCATTGATTACAGCTAGCTGGTCTCTCTGCACTGACCTGATTGATTGCTAGCTAGCTGGACCTGATTGCTAGCTGATTACAACTCTCTCTCTGCACTGACCTGATTGCAGCTAGCTGGTCTCTCTCTGCACTGACCTGATTACAGCTAGCTGGTCTCTCTGCACTGACCTGATTACAGCTAGCTGGTCCTGATTGCAGCTCTTGTCTCTCTACACTGACCTGATAGCACTGGTCTCTCTGCACTGACCTGATTGCTAGCTTGTCTCTCTACACTGACCTGATTGCAGCTAGCTGTCTCTCTACACTGACCTGATTACAGCCTGATTGCTGGTCTCTCTGCACTGACCTGATTGCAGCTGGTCTCTCTCTACACTCCTGATTGCAGCTCTGGTATCACTGACCTGATTGCAGCAGCTGGTCTCTCTGTAGCTGGTCTCTGTACTGACCTGATAGCACTGACCTGATTACAGCTGATAGCTGGTCTCTCTGCACTGACCTGATAGCAGCTAGCTTGTCTCTCTGCACTGACCTGATTGCAGCTAGCTTGTCTGATTGCTCTGCACTGACCTGATTACAGCTAGCTGGTCTCTCTGCACTGACCTGATTGCAGCTAGCTGGTCTCTCTGCACTGACCTGATTGCAGCTAGCTGGTCTCTCTGCACTGTCTCTCTGCACCTGATGATTCTCTCTGCAGACCTGATTGCAGCTAGCTGGTCTCTCTGCACTGACCTGATTACAGCTAGCTGGTCTCTCTGCACTGACCTGATTACAGCTGGCTTGTCTCTCTGCACTGACCTGACCTGATTGCAGCTAGCTGGTCTCTTTGCAGCAGCTAGCTTATCTCTCTGCACTGACCTGATTACACTGCTGGTCTCTCTGCACTGACCTGATTGCAGCTGGTATTGCAGACCTGATAGCGAGCTGGTCTCTCTGCACTGACCTGATTGCAGCTGGTCTCTCTGCTGGTCTCTCTGCACTGACCTGATTGACAGCTTGTCTCTCTAGCTGGTCTGGTCTCTCTGCACTGACCTGATTGCAGCTAGCTGGACCTCTCTGGTCTCTCTGCACTGATTGCAGTTAGCTGATTGATTACAGCTAGCTGGTCTCTCTGCACTGACCTGATTGCAGCTAGCTGGTATCTCTGCACTGACCTGATTACAGCTAGCTGGTCTCTCTACACTGACCTGATTACAGCTAGCTGGTCTCTCTGCACTGACCTGATTGCAGCTAGCTGGTCTCTCTACACTGACCTGATTGCAGCTAGCTGGTCTCTCTGCACTATCCTGATTGCAGCTAGCTGGTCTCTCTGCACTGACCTGATTGCAGCTAGCTGGTCTCTCTACACTGACCTGATTGCAGCTAGCTGGTCTCTCTGCACTATCCTGATTGCAGCTAGCTGGTCTCTCTGCACTGACCTGATTGCAGCTAGCTGGTCTCTCTGCACTATCCTGATTACAGCTAGCTGGTCTCTCTACACTGACCTGATTGCCTGATTGCTCTCTGCACTGACCTGATAACAGCTAGCTTGTCTCTCTGCACTATCCTGATTGCAGCTAGCTGGTCTCTCTAACTGACCTGATTGCTTGGTCTCTCTGCACTATCCTGATTGCAGCTAGCTGGTCTCTCTACACTGACCTGATTGCAGCTAGCTGGTCTCTCTGCACTATCCTGATTGCCTGCTGGTCTCTCTGCAGACCTGATTACAGCTGGGTCTCTCTACTGACCTGATTGCAGCTAGCTGGTCTCTCTGCACTGACCTGATTGCAGCTAGCTGGTCTCTCTGCACTGACCTGATTGCAGCTAGCTGGTCTCTCTACACTGACCTGATTGCAGCTAGCTGGTCTCTCTGCACTGACCTGATTACAGCTCGCTGGTCTCTCTGCACTGACCTGATTGTAGCTTTATTTCATTTATTTTCTTTAACTAGGCAAGTCAGTTAAGAACAAAAACACAAAGGGCTGTAGAGACAACAATACATCACACAAAGAGATTGAGATAAAACTGCCCACTTTGAGTGTTTGTATACAGAGATGACCATTTTACAGAGGAGTATAGAGTGCAGTGATGTGTCCTATAAAGAGCATTGGTGTCAAATCTGATGGCAGAATGGTAAAGAACATCTCGTCGCTCGAGCACCCTTACCTGCCGATCTATAAATGATGTCTCCGTAATCTAGCATGGGTAGGATGGTCATCTGAATCAGGGTTAGTTTGGCAGTTGGGGTGAAAGAGGAGCGATTACGATAGAAGAAACCAAGTTTCGAATGAACTTTAGCCTGCAGCGTTGATATGTGCTGAGAGAAGGACAGTGTGCCGTCTAGCCGTACTCCCAAGGACACTAAGAAGCTGTAGAGCATTTAACACAAAATCCGGGGAGCGACCAGCTGAGTATAAGACTGTATCATCTGCATATAAATGGATTGGGGAGCTGGCTGCTGACAGGCTGGTCTTGCTGACAGGCTGGTCCTGGGGCTGGTTGCTGATGGGCTGGTCCTGGGGCTGGCTGCTGACAGGCTGGTCCTGGGGCTGGTGCTGACGGGCTGGTCCTGGGGCTGGTTGCTGATGGGCTGGTCCTGGGGCTGGTTGCTGAAGGGCTGGTCCTGGGGCTGGTTGCTGATGGGCTGGTTGCTGATGGGCTGGTCCTGGGGCTGGCTGCTGATGGGCTGGTCCTGGGGCTGGCTGCTGACGGCTGGTCCTGGGCTGGTTGCTGACGGGCTGGTCCTGGGGCTGGTTGCTGATGGGCTGGTCCTGGGCTGGTTGCTGATGGGCTGGTTGCTGATGGGCTGGTTGCTGATGGGCTGGTTGCTGAAAGTCTGGTCCTGGGGCTGGTTGCTGATGGGCTGGTTGCTGATGGGCTGGTCTGGGGCTGGTTGCTGATGGGCTGGTCCTGGGGCTGGTTGCTGAAGGGCTGGTCCTGGGGCTGGTTGCTGATAGGCTGGTCCTGGGGCTGGTTGCTGATGGGCTGGTCCTGGGGCTGGTTGCTGATGGGCTGGTCCTGGGGCTGGTTGCTGATGGGCTGGTTGCTGATGGGCTGGTCCTGGGGCTGGTCCTGGGGCTGGTTGCTGATGGGCTGGTCCTGGGGCTGGTCCTGGGGCTGGTTGCTGATGGGCTGGTTGCTGATGGGCTAGTCCTGGGGCTGGTCCTGGGGCTGTTTGCTGACAGGCTGGTCCTGGGGCTGGTTGCTGAAGGGCTGGTCCTGGGGCTGGTTGCTGATGGGCTGGTCCTGGGACTGGTTGCTGATAGGCTGGTCCTGGGGCTGGTTGCTGAAGGGCTGGTCCTGGGGCTGGTTGCTGATGGGCTGGTTGCTGATGGGCTGGTTGCTGATGGGCTGGTTGCTGATGGGCTGGTTGCTGATGGGCTGGTTACTGATGGGCTGGTTACTGATGGGCTGGTCCTGGGGCTGGTTGCTGATGGGCTGATCCTGGGGCTGGCTGCTGATGGGCTGGTCCTGGGCTGGTTGCTGACGGGCTGGTCCTGGGGCTGGTTGCTGATAGGCTGGTCCTGGGACTGGCTGCTGATGGGCTGGTCCTGGGACTGGTCCTGGACTGGTTGCTGACGGGCTGGTCCTGGGGCTGGTTGCTGACGGGCTGGTCCTGGGACTGGTTGCTGATAGGCTGGTCCTGGGGCTGGCTGCTGACAGGCTGGTCCTGGGGCTGGTTGCTGATGGGCTGGTCCTGGGGCTGGTTGCTGATGGGCTGGTCCTGGGGCTGGTTGCTGATGGGCTGGTTGCTGATGGGCTGGTCCTGGGGCTGGTCCTGGGGCTGGTTGCTGATGGGCTGGTCCTGGGGCTGGTCCTGGGGCTGGTTGCTGATGGGCTGGTCCTGGGGCTGGTGGGGCTGGTTGCTGATGGGCTGGTTGCTGATGGGCTGGTCCTGGGGCTGGTCCTGGGGCTGTTTGCTGACAGGCTGGTCCTGGGGCTGGTTGCTGATGGGCTGGTTGCTGATGGGCTGGTTGCTGATGGGCTGGTTGCTGATGGGCTGGTCCTGGGGCTGGTTGCTGAAGGGCTGGTCCTGGGGCTGGTTGCTGATGGCTGGTCCTGGGGCTGGTTGCTGATGGGCTGGTCCTGGGGCTGGTTGCTGATGGGCTGGTCCTGGGGCTGGTTGCTGATGGTCCTGGGGCTGGTTGCTGATGGGCTGGTTGCTGATGGGCTGGTCCTGGGGCTGGTCCTGGGGCTGGTTGCTGATGGGCTGGTCCTGGGGCTGGTCCTGGGGCTGGTTGCTGATGGGCTGGTTGCTGATGGGCTGGTCCTGGGGCTGGTCCTGGGGCTGTTTGCTGACAGGCTGGTCCTGGGGCTGGTTGCTGAAGGGCTGGTCCTGGGGCTGGTTGCTGATGGGCTGGTCCTGGGACTGGTTGCTGATAGTGGTCCTGGGGCTGGTTGCTGAAGGGCTGGTCCTGGGGCTGGTTGCTGATGGGCTGGTTGCTGATGGGCTGGTTGCTGATGGGCTGGTTGCTGATGGGCTGGTTGCTGATGGGCTGGTTACTGATGGGCTGGTTACTGATGGCTGGTCCTGGGGCTGGTTGCTGATGGGCTGGGGGCTGGCTGCTGATGGGCTGGTCCTGGGCTGGTTGCTGACGGGCTGGTCCTGGGGCCTGGGACTTTGCTGATGGGCTGGTCCTGGGCTGGTTGCTGACGGGCTGGTCCTGGGGCTGGTCTGATAGGCTGGTCCTGGGACTGGCTGCTGATGGGCTGGTCCTGGGACTGGTCCTGGGACTGGTTGCTGACGGGCTGGTCCTGGGGCTGGTTGCTGACGGGCTGGTCCTGGGACTGGTTGCTGATAGGCTGGTCCTGGGGCTGGTCCTGGGGCTGGTTGCTGATGGGCTGTTTGCTGATGGGCTGGTTGCTGGGGCTGGTTGCTGATGGTCCTGGGGCTGGTTGCTGATGGGCTGGTTACTGATGGGCTGGTCCTGGGGCTGGCTGAGGGTCAATCTCATCCTCTTCTACCAACTCACTGTCTGACTCCAAATTGACAGAGACAAGATCCTCATATTCAGAAAATTCTTCATCTTCCAAAGTGGAAGACGCTCCTTCCGTAATAGCTTCTCTCTCTGAAGACGCTCCTTCCACACTAGCTTCTCTCTCTGAAGACACTCCTTCCACACTAGCTTCTCACTCTAAAGATGCTCCTTCCACACTAGCTTCTCACTCTAAAGATGCTCCTTCCACACTTGCTTCTCTCTCTGAAGATGCTCCTTCCACACTTGCTTCTCTCTCTGAAGATGCTCCTTCCACACGAGCTTCTCTCTCTGAAGACGCTCCTTCCACACAAGCTTCTCTCTCTGACAAAATTATTTCTAAGGCCCTCTGGGCAGAGATTATTTTTGCTATACTGATTGATTGTGGTAAGGAGCCACACATGCAAAGTTATTTCCTTGTTGTGTCCCTCCCCCAATTTGCACCTGGCTGGGTAGAGTGTGGGAAAATATATATATTTTTTTACATTATATCGAAATAATGTATTGTAATAACATTGTGCTTGTTATCGCAAGACATTGTGTAGTTTCACACACTACAAAGGGTTAAGAGTGCGAGAAAATCGGGAGACAGACAGACAGGTAGGGAGACAGACAGGTAGGGAGTCAGACAGATTATTAATGTTGAAACAGCAGGCCCAGGGATGTCACGTCTGCTCCCATTTCTTCTCCCCCTGGCACATGAGGGCGCCAGGCTGCCCTCCATCCCCGTAGCGTCGTCTCTCCAACGTCAACCCATGTGTCAGAATGCAGCAGCCAACATAGGAAGCGTCGGGGAGTACTGGCGTTGTGGTTGGTGGTGACGTTGGCTCTGGGCTGATGGATGCGGGGGTGCCGACCAACCTCACTGAGATTACACTGAGCTCCATGTGCAAAACTGATAGAGACATACCCCAAGCCACTTACAGCTGGAATCGCAGCAAAAGGTGGCGCTACAAAGTATTAACTTAAGGGGGCTGAATCATTTTGTACGCCCAATTTTTCCGTTTTTGATTTGTTAAAAAAGTTTGAAATATCCCAAAAAATGTCGTTCCACTTCATGATTGTGTCCCACTTGTTGTTGCTTCTTCACAAAAAAATATAGTTTTATGTCTTTATGTTTGAAGCCTGAAATGTGGCAAAAGGTCGCAAAGTTCAAGGTGGGCCGAATACTTTCGCAAGGCACTGTATATATATATACACATATATACATACACATACCTATATATGCATATATACACATATATACATACACATACATATACACATATATACATACACATACCTATATAGGCATACATATACACATATATACATACACATACCTATATAGGCATATATATACACATATATACATACACATACCTATATAGGCATATATATACACATATATACATACACATACCTATATAGGCATAAATACACATATATACGTACACATACATATACACATATATACATACACATACCTATATAGGCATACATATACACATATATACATACACATACCTATATAGACATATATATACACATATATACATACACATACCTATATAGGCATATATACACATATATACATACATATACATACACATACCTATATAGGCATATATACACATATATACATACACATACATATACACATATATACATACACATACCTATATAGGCATATATATAAACATATATACATACACATACCTATATAGGCATATATATACGCATATATACATACACATACCTATATAGGCATATATATACGCATATATACATACACATACCTATACAGATATACATATACACATATATACATACACATGCCTATATAGGCATATATATATACACATATATACATACACATACCTATAAAGCCATATATATACACATATATACATACACATACCTATATAGGCATACATATACACATATATACATACACATCCTATATAGATATACATATACACATACCTATATAGACATACATATACACATACCTATATAGATATACATATACACATATATACATACACATCCTATATAGGCATATACATATACACATATATAGATATACATATACTATATGCATACACATCCTCTATAGATATACATATACATATACATATACATATATACATACACATCCTATATAGATATACATATACACATATATACATACACATCCTATATAGGCATATATATATACACATATATACATACACATCCTATATAGATATACATATACACATATATACATACACATCCTATATAGATATACATATACACATATATACATACACATCCTATATAGATATACATATACACATATATACATACACATCCTATATAGATATACATATACACATATATACATACACATCCTATATAGATATACATATACACATATATACATACACATCCTATATAGGCATATATATATACACATATATACATACACATCCTATATAGACATACATATACACATATATGCATACACATCCTCTATAGATATACATATACACATACCTATATATACATATACATATACACATATATACATACACATCCTATATAGATATACATATACACATATATACATACACATCCTATATAGGCATATATATATACACATATATACATACACATCCTATATAGATATACATATACACATATATACATACACATCCTATATAGATATACATATACACATATATACATACACATCCTATATAGATATACATATACACATATATACATACACATCCTATATAGGCATATATATATACACATATATACATACACATCCTATATAGATATACATATACACATATATACATACACATCCTATATAGATATACATATACACATACCTATATAGATATACATATACACATATATACATACACATCCTATATAGATATACATATACACATACCTATATAGATATACATATAAACATATATACATACACATCCTATATAGATATACATATAAACATATATACATACACATCCTATATAGATATACATATACACATATATACATACACATCCTATATAGATATACATATACACATATATACATACACATCCTATATAGATATACATATACACATATATACATACACATCCTATATAGATATACATATACACATATATACATACACATCCTATATAGATATACATATACACATATATACATACACATCCTATATAGATATACATATACACATATATGCATACACATCCTATATAGATATACATATACACATATATGCATACACATCCTATATAGACATACATATACATATATATACATACACATCCTACTATAGATATACATATACACATATATACATACACATCCTATATAGATATACATATACACATATATACATACACATACCTATATAGGCATATATACACATATATACATACACATCCTATATAGATATACATATACACATATATACATACACATACCTATATAGGCATATATACACATATATACATACACATCCTATATAGATATACATATACACATATATACATACACATCCTATATAGATATACATATACACATATTTACATACACATCCTATATAGATATACATATACACATATATACATACACATCCTATATAGATATACATATACACATATATACATACACATCCTATATAGATATACATATACACATATATACATACACATCCTATATAGATATACATATACACATATATACATACACATCCTATATAGATATACATATACACATATATACATACACATCCTATATAGATATACATATACACATATATACATACACATCCTATATAGATATACATATACACATATATACATACACATCCTATATAGATATATATACACATATATACATACACATCCTATATAGATATACATATACACATATATACATACACATCCTATATAGATATACATATACACATATATACATACACATACCTATATAGGCATATATACACATATATACATACACATCCTATATAGATATACATATACACATATACACATACACATCCTATATAGATATACATATACACATATATACATACACATCCTATATAGGCATATATACACATATATACATACACATCCTATATAGATATACATATACACATATATACATACACATACCTATATAGATATACATATACATATACATATATACATACACATATATACCTCCTATATAGATATACATATACACATATATACATACACATCCTATATAGATATACATATACACATATATACATACACATCCTCTATAGATATACATATACACATACCTATATAGATATACATATACACATATATACATACACATCCTATATAGATATACATATACACATATATACATACACATCCTATATAGATATACATATACACATATATACATACACATCCTATATAGATATACATATACACATATATACATACACATCCTATATAGATATACATATACACATATATACATACACATACCTATATAGGCATATACATATACACATATATACATACACATCCTATATAGGCATATACATATACACATATATACATACACATCCTATATAGATATACATATACACATATATACATACACATCCTATATAGATATACATATACACATACCTATATAGATATACATATACACATATATACATACACATCCTATATAGGCATATATACACATATATACATACATATACATACACATCCTATATAGATATACATATACACATATATACATACACATCCTATATAGATATACATATACACATATATACATACACATCCTATATAGATATACATATACACATATATACATACACATCCTATATAGATATACATATACACATATATACATACACATCCTATATAGATATACATATACACATATATACATACATATCCTATATAGATATACATATACACATATATACATACACATCCTATATAGATATTATACACATATATACATACACATCCTATATAGATATACATATACACATATATGCATACACATCCTATATAGATATACATATACACATATATGCATACACATCCTATATAGACATACATATACATATATATACATACACATCCTACATAGATATACATATACACATATATACATACACATCCTATATAGATATACATATACACATATATACATACACATACCTATATAGGCATATATACACATATATACATACACATCCTATATAGATATACATATACACATATATACATACACATACCTATATAGGCATATATACACATATATACATACACATCCTATATAGATATACATATACACATATATACATACACATCCTATATAGATATACATATACACATATTTACATACACATCCTATATAGATATACATATACACATATATACATACACATCCTATATAGATATACATATACACATATATACATACACATCCTATATAGATATACATATACACATATATACATACACATCCTATATAGATATACATATACACATATATACATACACATCCTATATAGATATACATATACACATATACACATACACATCCTATATAGATATACATATACACATATATACATACACATACCTATATAGGCATATATACACATATATACATACACATCCTATATAGATATACATATACACATATATACATACACATACCTATATAGATATACCTATATACATATACATACACATCCTATATAGATATACATATACACATATATACATACACATCCTATATAGATATACATATACACATATATACATACACATACCTATATAGGCATATATACACATATATACATACACATCCTATATAGATATACATATACACATATATACATACACATCCTATATAGATATACATATACACATATATACATACACATCCTATATAGATATACATATACACATATATACATACACATCCTATATAGATATACATATACACATATATACATACATCCTATATAGATATACATATACACATATATACATACACATCCTATATAGGCATATATATATACACACATATATACATACACATACCTATATAGATATACATATACACATATATACATACACATCCTCTATAGATATACATATACACATACCTATATAGATATACATATACACATATATACATACACATCCTATATAGATATACATATACACATATATACATACACATCCTATATAGGCATATATATATACACATATATACATACACATACCTATATAGACATACATATACACATACCTATATAGATATACATATACACATATATACATACACATCCTATATAGGCATATACATATACACATATATACATACACATCCTATATAGGCATATATATATACACATATATACATACACATCCTATATAGATATACATATACACATATATACATACACATCCTATATAGATATACATATACACATACCTATATAGATATACATATACACATATATACATACACATACCTATATAGGCATATATACACATATATACATACATATACATACACATCCTATATAGATATACATATACACATATATACATACACATCCTATATAGATATACATATACACATATATACATACACATCCTATATAGATATACATATACACATATATACATACACATCCTATATAGATATACATATACACATATATACATACACATCCTATATAGATATACATATACACATATATACATACATATCCTATATAGATATACATATACACATATATACATACACATCCTATATAGATATACATATACACATATATACATACACATCCTATATAGATATACATATACACATATATGCATACACATCCTATATAGATATACATATACACATATATGCATACACATCCTCTATAGACATACATATACATATATATACATACACATCCTACATAGATATACATATACACATATATACATACACATCCTATATAGATATACATATACACATATATACATACACATACCTATATAGGCATATATACACATATATACATACACATCCTATATAGATATACATATACACATATATATACATACACATACATATATAGGCATATATACACATATATACATACACATCCTATATAGATATACATATACACATATGTACATACACATCCTATATAGATATACATATACACATATTTACATACACATCCTATACACATCCTA
>NW_027010651.1:0-29872 GCF_036934945.1 Oncorhynchus masou masou | reverse complement strand
GGTTAGGATGAAAACAAAAGACTACAGCTGGAAAGGTTTGGATGAAAACAGAAGACTACAGCTGGGAAGGTTAGGAGGAAAACTGAAGACATTGACTGGGAAGGTTAGGAGGAAAACAGAAGACTGCAGCTGGGAAGTTTAGGAGGAAAACAGAAAACTACAGCTGGGAAGGTTAGGATGAAAACAGAAGACTACAGCTGGGAAGGTTAGGAGGAAAACAGAAGACTACAGCTGGGAAGGTTAGGAGGAAAACAGAAGACTACGTCTGGGAAGGTTAGGAGGAAAACAGAAGACTACAGCTGGGAAGGTTAGGATGAAAACAGAAAACTACAGCTGGGATGGTTAGGATGAAAACAGAAGACTACAGCTGGGAAGGTTTGGATGAAAACAGAAGACTACAGCTGGGAAGGTTAGGAGGAAAACAGAAGACTACAGCTGGGAAGGTTAGGATGAAAACAGAAGACTACAGCTGGGAAGGTTTGGATGAAAACAGAAGACTACAGCTGGGAAGGTTAGGAGGAAAACAGAAGACTACAGCTGGGAAGTTTAGGATGAAAACAGAAGACAACAGCTGGGAAGGTTTGGATGAAAACAGAAGACTACAGCTGGGAAGGTTAGGAGGAAAACAGAAGACTACAGCTGGGAAGTTTAGGAGGAAAACAGAAGACTACAGCTGGGAAGGTTAGGAGGAAAACAGAAGACTACAGCTGGGAAGGTTAGGATGAAAACAGAAGACTACAGCTGGGAAGGTTAGGAGGAAAACAGAAGACTACAGCTGGGAAGGTTTGGATGAAAACAGAAGACTACAGCTGGGAAGGTTTGATTGAAAACAGAAGACTACAGCTGGGAAGGTTAGGATGAAAACAGAAGACTACAGCTGGGAAGGTTAGGAGGAAAACTGAAGACATTGACTGGGAAGGTTAGGAGGAAAACAGAAGACTGCAGCTGGGAAGGTTAGGAGGAAAACAGAAAACTACAGCTGGGAAGGTTAGGATGAAAACAGAAGACTACAGCTGGGAAGGTTAGGAGGAAAACAGAAGACTAAGCAGCTGGGAAGAAGGTTAGGAGGAAAACAGAAGACTACGTCTTGGGAAGGTTAGGAGGAAAACAGAAGACTACAGTTGTGGGGAAGGTTAGGATGAAACAGAAGACTACAGCTGGGACGGTTGGGATGAAAACAGAAGACTACAGCTGGGAAGGTTTGGATGAAAACAGAAGACTACAGCTGGGAAGGTTAGGAGGAAAACAGAAGACTACAGCTGGGAAGGTTAGGAGGAAAACAGAAGACTAAAGCTGGGAAGGTTAGATGAAAACTAAAGACTACAGCTGGGAAGGTTAGATGAAAACAGAAGACTACAGCTGGGAAGGTTAGGAGGAAAACTGAAGACATTGAGCTGGGAAGGTTTTTGGATGAAAACAGAAGACTACAGCTGGGAAGTTTAGAGGAAAACAGAAAACTACAGCTGGGAAGGTTAGGATGAAAACAGAAGACAAAAGCTGGGAAGGTTTGGATGAAAACAGAAGACTACAGCTGGGAAGATTAGAGGAAAACAGAAGACTACAGCTGGAAGGTTAGGATGGAAAACAGAAGACTACAGCTGGGAAGGTTAGGATGAAAACAGAAGACTACAGCTGGGACGGTTAGGATGAAAACAGAAGACTACAGCTGGGAAGGTTTGGATGAAAACAGAAGACTACAGCTGGGAAGGTTAGAGGAAAACAGAAGACTACAGCTGGGAAGTTTAGGATGAAAACAGAAGACAACAGCTGGGAAGGTTTGGATGAAAACAGAAGACTACAGCTGGGAAGGTTAGAGGAAAACAGAAGACTACAGCTGGGAAGGTTAGGAGGAAAACAGAAGACTACAGCTGGGAAGGTTAGGATGAAAACAGAAGACTACAGCTGGGAAGGTTAACAGAAGACTACAGCTGGGAAGGTTAGGAGGAAAACAGAAGACTACAGCTGGGAAGGTTAGGATGAAAACAGAAGACTACAGCTGGGAAGGTTAGATGAAAACAAAAGACTACATCTGGGAAGGTTTGGAAAAACAGAAGACTACAGCTGGGAAGGTTAGGAGGAAAACAGAAGACTACAGCTGGGAAGGTTAGGATGAAAACAAAAGACTACAGCTGGGAAGTTTAGGAAAACAGAAGACTACAGCTGGGAAGGTTAGATGAAAACAGAAGACTACAGCTGGGAAGGTTAGGAGGAAAACAGAAGACTAGCTGGGAAGTTTAGGAGGAAAACAGAAAACTACAGCTGGGAAGGTTAGGATGAAAGCAGAAGACTACAGCTGGGAATGTTAGGAGGAAAACAGAAGACTACAGCTGGGAAGGTTAGGATGAAAACAAAAGACTACAGCTGGGAAGGTTTGGATGAAAACAGAAGACTACAGCTGGGAATGTTAGGAGGAAAACAGAAGACTACAGCTGGGAAGATTTACAGAAGACTTGGGAAGGTTTGGATGAAAACAGAAGACAACAGCTGGGAAGGTTTGGATGAAAAAACAGAAGACTACAGCTGGGACAGTTTAGGATGAAAACAGAAGACAACAGCTGGGAAGGTTTGGATGAAAACAGAAGACTACAGCTGGGAAAAAAAACAGAAGACTACAGCTGGGAAGGTTTGGATGAAAACAGAAGACTACAGCTGGAAAGGTTAGGATGAAAACAGAAGACTACAGCTGGGAAGGTTAGGAGGAAAACAGAAGACTACAGCTGGGAAGGTTAGGAGGAAAACAGAAGACTACAGCTGGGAAGGTTAGGATGAAAACAGAAGACTACAGCTGGGAAGGTTTGATTGAAAAACAGAAGACTACAGCTGGGAAGGTTAGGAGGAAAACAGAAAACTACAGAAGACATTGACTGGGAAGGTTAGGAGGAATACAGAAGACTACAGAAGATTAGGAGGAAAACAGCTGGGAAGTTTAGGAGGAAAACAGAAGACTACAGCTGGGAAGGTTAGGATGAAAACAGAAGACTACAGCTGGGAAGGATGAAAACAGAAGACTACAGCTGGGAAGGTTTGGATGAAAACAGAAGACTACAGCTGGGAAGGTTAGGAGGAAACAGAAGACTACAGCTGGGAAGTTTAGGATGAAAACAGAAGACAACAGCTGGGAAGGTTTGGATGAAAACAGAAGACTACAGCTGGGAAGGTTAGGAGGAAAACAGAAGACTACAGCTGGGAAGTTTAGGAGGAAAACAGAAGACTACAGCTGGGAAGGTTAGGAGGAAAACAGAAGACTACAGCTGGGAAGGTTAAGATGAAAACAGAAGACTACAGCTGGGAAGGTTAGGAGGAAAACAGAAGACTACAGCTGGGAAGGTTAGGATGAAAACAGAAGACTACAGCTGGGAAGGTTTGGATGAAAAACAGAAGACTACAGCTGGGAAGGTTGGGAAGGATGAAAAACAGAAGACTACAGCTGGGAAGGTTAGGATGAAAACAGAAGACAACAGCTGGGAAGGTTAGGATGAAAACAGAAGACTACAGCTGGGAAGGTTAGGAGGAAAACTGAAGACTACAGAAGACTGGGAAGGTTAGGAGGAAAACAGAAGACTACAGCTGGGAAGGTTAGGAGGAAAACAGAAGACTACAGCTGGGAAGGAATGAAAACAGAAGACTACAAGCTACAGCTGGGAAGGAAGGTTAGGAGGATGAAAACAGAAGACTACAGCTGGGAAGGTTTGGATGAAAACAGAAGACTACAGCTGGGAAAAAAACAGAAGACTACAGCTGGGAAGGTTTAGGAGGAAAACAGAAGACAACAGCTGGGAAGAAAACAGAAGACTACAGCTGGGAAGGTTAGGATGAAAACAGAAGACTACAGCTGGGAAGGTTAGGAGGGTTAGAAAACAGAAGACTACAGCTGGGAAGTTTAGGATGAAAACAGAAGACAACAGCTGGGAAGGTTGGGAAGAAGACTACAGCTGGGAAGGTTGAGTTAGGAGGAAAACAAAAGACTACAGCTGGGAAGGTTTGGATGAAAACAGAAGACTACAGCTGGGAAGGTTAGGAGGAAAACTTTGACTGGGAAGGTTAGGAGGAAAACAGAAGACTGCAGCTGGGAAGTTTAGGAGGAAAACAGCTGGGAAGGTTAGGATGAAAACAGAAGACTACAGCTGGGAAGGTTAGGAGAAAACAGAAGACTACGCTGGGAAGGTTTGGATGAAAACAGAAGACTGGGGAAGGTTAGGAGGAAAACAGAAGACTACAGCTGGGAAGGTTAGGATGAAAACAGAAAACTACAGCTGGGACGGTTAGGATGAAAACAGAAGACTACAGCTGGGAAGGTTTGGATGAAAACAGAAGACTACAGCTGGGAAGGTTAGGAGGAAAACAGAAGACTACAGCTGGGAAGGTTAGGATGAAACAGAAGACTACAGCTGGGAAGGTTTGGATGAAAACAGAAGACTACAGCTGGGAAGGTTAGGAGGAAAACAGAAGACTACAGCTGGGAAGTTTAGGATGAAAACAGAAGACAACAGCTGGAGGTTTGGATGAAAAACAGAAGACTACAGCTGGGAAGGTTAGGAGGAAAACAGAAGACTACAGCTGGGAAGTTTAGAGGAAAACAGAAGACTACAGCTGGGAAGGTTAGGAGGAAAACAGAAGACCACAGCTGGGAAGGTTAGGACTACAGCTGGGAAGGTTAGGAGGAAAACAGAAGACTACAGCTGGGAAGGTTTGGATGAAAACAGAAGACTACAGCTGGGAAGGTTTGGATGAAAACAGAAGACTACAGCTGGGAAGGTTAGGATGAAAACAGAAGACTACATCTGAAAACAGAAGACTACAGCTGGGAAGGTTAGGAGGAAAACAGAAGACTACAGCTGGGAGGTTAGGATGAAAACAAAAGACTACAGCTGGGAAGGTTTGGATGAAAACAGAAGACTACAGCTGGGAAGGTTAGGAGGAAAACTGATTGACTGGGAAGGTTAGGAGGAAAACAGAAGACTGCAGCTGGGAAGTTTAGGAGGAAAACAGAAAACTACAGCTGGGAAGGTTAGGAGGAAAACAGAAGACTACAGCTGGGAAGGTTTGGATGAAAACAGGTTGGGAAGGTTAGGAAAACAGAAGACTACAGCTGGGAAGGTTAGGAGGAAAACAGAAGACTACAGCTGGGAAGGTTTGAAAACAGAAGACTAGCAGCTGGGAAAGCAGAAGACTACAGCTGGGAATGTTAGGAGGAAAACGAAGACTACAGCTGGGAAGGTTTGGATGAAAAACAGAAGACTACAGCTGGGAAGGTTTGGATGAAAACAGAAGACTACAGCTGGGAAGGTTTGGATGAAAACAGAAGACTACAGCTGGAAGGTTAGGAGGAAAACAGAAGACTACAGCTGGGAAGTTTAGGATGAAAACAGAAGACAACAGCTGGGAAGGTTTGGATGAAAACAGAAGACTACAGCTGGGAAGGTTAGGAGGAAAACAGAAGACTACAGCTGGGAAGTTTAGGATACAGCTGGGAAGGTTAGGAAAAAACAGAAGACTACAGCTGGGAAGGTTAGGATGAAAACAGAAGACTACAGCTGGGAAGGTTAGGAGGAAAACAGAAGACTACAGCTGGGAAGGTTTTTGGATGAAAACAGAAGACTACAGCTGGGAAGGTTTGATGAAAACAGAAGACTACAGCTGGGAAGGTTAGGATGAAAACAGAAGACTACAGCTGGGACGGTTAGGAGGAAAACTGAAGACATTGACTGGGAAGGTTAGGAGGAAAACAGAAGACTGCAGCTGGGAAGGTTAGGAGGAAAACAGAAAACTACAGCTGGGAAGGTTAGGAGGAAAACAGAAGACTACAGCTGGGAAGGTTAGGAGGAAAACTGAAGACTACAGCTGGGAAGGTTAGGGAGGAAAACAGAAGACTACGCTGGGAAGGTTAGGAGGAAAACAGAAGACTACAGCTGGGAAGGTTAGGATGAAAACAGAAGACTACAGCTGGGACGGTTGGGATGAAAACAGAAGACTACAGCTGGGAAGGTTTGGATGAAAACAGAAGACTACAGCTGGGAAGGTTAGGAGGAAAACAGAAGACTACAGCTGGGAAGGTTGGGAGGAAAACAGAAGACTACAGCTGGGAAGGTTTGGATGAAAACAGAAGACTACAGCTGGGAAGGTTTGGATGAAAACAGAAGACTACAGCTGGGAAGGTTAGGAGGAAAACTGAAGACTACTGGGAAGGTAAGAGGAAAACAGAAGACTGCAGCTGGGAAGTTTAGGAAAAAACAGAAGACAACAGCTGGGAAGGTTTGGATGAAAACAGAAGACTACAGCTGGGAAGGTTAGGAGGAAAACAGAAGACTACAGCTGGGAAGTTTAGGAGGAAAACAGAAGACTACATCTGGGAAGGTTAGGAGGAAAACAGAAGACTACAGCTGGGAAGGTTAAGATGAAAACAGAAGACTACAGCTGGGAAGGTTAGGATGAAAACAGAAGACTACAGCTGGGAAGGTTTGGATGAAAACAGAAGACTACAGCTGGGAAGGTTAGGAGGAAAACTGAAAGACATTGCTGGGAAGTTTAGAAAAACAGAAGACTGCAGCTGGGAAGGTTTGGATGAAAACAGAAGACTACAGCTGGGAAGGTTAGGATGAAAACAGAAGACTACAGCTGGGAAGGTTAGGAGGAAAACAGAAGACTACAGCTGGGAAGGTTAGGAGGAAAACAGAAGACTACAGCTGGGAAGGTTTGATGAAAACAGAAGACTACAGCTGGGAAGGTTAGGAGGAAAACAGAAGACTACAGCTGGGAAGGTTAGGATGAAAACAGAAGACTACAGCTGGGAAGGTTGATGAAAATAGAAGACTACAGCTGGGAAGGTTTGGATGAAAACAGAAGACTACAGCTGGGAAGGTTAGGATGAAAACAGAAGACTACAGCTGGGAAGGTTAGGAGGAAAACAGAAGACTTGAGCTGGGAAGGTTAGGATGAAACAGAAGACTACAGCTGGGACGGTTAGGAGGAAAACTGAAGACATTGACTGGGAAGGTTAGGAGAAAAACAGAAGACTGCAGCTGGGAAGGTTGGAGGAAAACAGAAAACTACAGCTGGGAAGGTTAGGAGGAAACAGAAGACTACAGCTGGGAAGGTTTTGGATGAAAACAGAAGACTACAGCTGGGAAGGTTAGGAGGAAACATGAAGACTACAGCTGGGAAGGTTAGGAGGAAAACAGAAGACAACAGCTGGGAAAGGTTTGGATGAAAACAGAAGACTACAGCTGGGAAGGTTAGGATGAAAACAGAAGACTACAGCTGGGAAGTTTAGGAAAACAAAGACTACAGCTGGGAAGGTTAGGAGGAAAACAGAAGACTACAGCTGGGAAGGGATTCTGAGGAAACAGAAGACTACAGCTGGGAAGGTTAGGAGGAAAACAGAAGACTACAGCTGGGAAGGTTTGGATGAAAACAGAAGACTACAGCTGGAAAAGTTTGATTAAAAAGAAAGACTACAGCTGGGAAGGTTAGGATGAAAACGAGAAAACTACAGCTGGGAAGGTTAGGAGGAAAACAGAAGACTACAGCTGGGAAGGTTAGGAGGAAAACTGCAGTTAGGAGAAAATAGAAGACTACAGCTGGGAGGTTTGGATGAAAACAGAAGAAGACTACAGCTGGAAGGTTTTTGATTGAAAACAGAAGACTACAGCTGGGAAGGTTAGGATGAAAACAGAAGACTACAGCTGGGAAGGTTAGGAGGAAAACAGAAGACTACAGACTGGGAAGGTTAGGAGGAAAACAGAAGACTACAGCTGGGAAGGTTAGGATGAAAACAGAAGACTACAGCTGGGAAGGTTAGGAGGAAACAGAAGACTACAGCTGGGAAGGTTTGGATGAAAACAGAAGACTACAGCTGGGAAGGTTAGGATGAAAACAGAAGACTACAGCTGGGAAGGTTAGGAGGAAAACAGAAGACTCCAGCTGGGAAGGTTAGGATGAAAACAGAAGACTACAGCTGGGAAGGTTAGGAGGAAAACAGAAGACTACAGCTGGGAAGGTTAGGAGGAAAACAGAAGACTACAGCTGGGAAGGTTTGGATGAAAACAGAAGACTACAGCTGGGAAGGTTAGGAGGAAAACAGAAGACTACAGCTGGGAAGGTTAGGAGGAAAACAGAAGACTACAGCTGGGAAGGTTTGGATGAAAACAGAAGACTACAGCTGGGACGTTTTATTTTCATATTTGTTTTATATTCACTCATGTCTTCGAGGACCTTGTATCTCCCCTGATGAAACACTTTCCATTTCAACTTTCCAAGTTCTGTTTTCAATTTCCTATATCCTGGCTGGGAGAAGACATCGACACGGACTTCTCTCTACTCTCCGGGCTTACACGAATAAAACTATATTAAACACTAATCAAACTACTCACGCATAGACAGTCTAAATGGACAAAAACATCCTACATGTAATTGTTTTCCCAATATAAGGCTCTAGTCTCCAACAGTAATAACGGTCTCACTCAGAGCAATCATTGGGCCATTACCTGCAGAGAGCACATGCATACAGTGTCCGTCCCAAATGGCACCCTACACAGAGTCATTTTCCCAACACAGTGCACTACTTTTGACCAGGGCCCATAGAGCTCTGGTGAAACGTAGTGCATTATGTATGGAATAGGGTGCCATTTGGGACGTGAGACAGTGTGTACACCAATTGATATGGAACAGGGAGCTTAGTTCAACCGGGATTTGAGCCTCTCAGCTTTTCACTGTAATTACAGCCTTATCTCTGCATGTTGATGTGATTGCATTAGTCTGATAGCGGAGAGAGATGAGACAGTGGCTAACAGCTTTTTAAATGACTAATCCAATGGCGGAGTCCCAAATGGCACCCTATTTCCTATATAGTGCACTACTTTTGACCAGAGCCCTATGAGTCCTGCACTATAATAGGGAATAGGGTGCAATTTGGGACGGGGTCTGTGAGGAAAGAGGCAAATCAGACCACCTCCTCAGAAAGAGAATCAGACTGCATCGGGGGCTGTGCCCACCAACATCCAGGCATGATGGGCGTTTTACTGGAGAGAGAGGAGAGAACGGGGAGGTGAGAGAGATTCCTCTTCCTGAAATGACGTGGGTTTTTTCTGTCGTGTTAAAGGTTTGTTTCCATCGTGAATTTTCTGTATAGAAAATAAACCTTCAACAGCACAGAAAAAAAAACACGTAACTGCCCTGAAATGTCTATGATGCTATTGTGGGTTTCTGGGAGAGAGAGAGAGATAGAGATAGATAGAGGGGTGGTGAATGTCCTTGTGACATTCCAGGCTATATTCTTTCACAGTACAGAACTCTCCTCTCCTGTAATAATATAATAATAATATATCCCATTTAGCCGCTTTTGTCCAAGCGACTTACAAGTCGGCTGGGGCCACTACTTTTACATATGGGTGGTCCCAGCGGGGATCGGGGCCCGCGACGCTTGGCGTTGCAAGCGCCATGCTCTACCACGACTGAGCCACAGGACTCTGCCCCCCTCCTCTGCCTCCTCTACCTCTCCCCTCCTCCTCTCCTCTGCCCTCCTCTCCCTCCTCTACCTCTCCCCTCCTCTCCTCTGCCCTCCTCTCCGCCCTACCTCTCCCCTCCTCTCCTCTGCCCTCCTCTCCTCTACCTCTCCCCTCCTCTCCTCTGCCCTCCTCCTCCACCTCCTCCCCCTCCCTCCTCCCCCTCCTCTCCTCTGCCCTCCTCTCCTCTACCTCTCCCCTCCTCTCCTCTGCCCCTCCTCTCCTCTACCTCTCCTCTACCTCTCCCATCCCTCTCCACTCCTCCTCTCCCCCTCTTTCTCCCTCCTGCCTCTCCTCTGCCTGCTCTCCTCTGCCCCTGCCCTCCTCTCCTTTCCCTCTCCCTCCCTCTCCCTCCTCTCCTCTACCCTCCCCCTCCCCCTCTACCTCTCCCCTCCTCTCCCTCCTCTACCTCTCCCCTCCTCTCCTCTGCCCTCCTCTCCTCCACCCCTCCTCTCCTCTGCCCTCCTCTCCTCTACCTCTCCTCTACCTCTCCCATCCTCTCCCTCTCCTCCTCTACCTCTCCCCTCCTTTCCTCTGCCCTCTCCTCCCTCCCTGCTCTCCTCTCCTCTGCCCTGCCCTCCTCTCCTTTCCCTCTCCACTCCCTCTCCCCTCCTCTCCTTTGCCCTCCTCTCCCCTCCTCTTCCTCTCCTCTACCTCTCCCTCGCCACCGCTCCTCTCCACTCATCTCCGCTCTCTCCTCTGCCCTCCTCTTCCTCTGTGCCCCCTCCCTCCTCCCTCTCCCACTCCTCTGCTCCTCTCCTCTGCTGCCTCCCCGCCACACCTTTCCTCTCCCCAACTCCCTCCTCTGTCCTCCTCTTCTCTCCTCTACCTCTCCCCTCCTCACATCTCCTCTACCTCTCCCCTCTGTTATTGATGAGATTGCTCACACACAGTCAGTAAGTCAGCGAGGTAGCTCTGCTCTGCAGAAGAGCCCCACACATGCAGCCTCTCTAATGGTTCTGGAATATGATATATGTGAGGCAACATAGTTTATCCTAGAAGATACATGGAGCTGTTAGTTGTGTTGACTTCGGAAAATGTAAAGCATCATATTTCTTTATATCGTTCACAAAACTCCATTCATGATGTTCCACAAACCCCATAACACACCTCCGAAGTCCAACTTCTCTGCTCAGCCAATAGCAACATCACAAATAATTTCAACGGCCCTGAAATGTGTATGATGCTATTATCTGGTTGTCTGGCCTTGTTCCTAGACGACCACGCCTTGTTCCTGGATGACCAGGCCTTGTTAATAGGCGACCACACCTTGTTCCTAGACGACCAGGCCTTGTTCCTAGGCGACCAGGCCTTGTTCTAAACGACCACACCTTGTTCCTAGACGACCAGGCCTTGTTCCTGGACGACCAGGCCTTGTTCCTAGACGACCAGGCCTTGTTCCTAGACGACCACACCTTGTTCCTAGACGACCAGGCCTTGTTCCTAGACGACCAGGCCTTGTTCCTAGATGACCACGCCTTGTTCCTAGACGACCACGCCTTGTTCCTAGACGACCACGCCTTGTTCCTGGGCGACCAGGCCTTGTTCCTAGATGACCACGTCTTGTTCCTAGACGACCACACCTTGTTCCTAGACGACCAGGCCTTGTTCTTAGAACACCAGGCCTTGTTCCTAGATGACCACACCTTGTTCCTAGATGACAACGCCTTGTTCCTAGATGACCACACCTTGTTCCTAGACGACCAGGCCTTGTTCTTAGAACACCAGGCCTTGTTCCTAGATGACCAGGCCTTGTTCCTAGATGACCACACCTTGTTCCTAGACGACCAGGCCTTGTTCTTAGAACACCAGGCCTTGTTCCTAGATGACCAGGCCTTGTTCCTAGATGACCACACCTTGTTCCTAGATGACCACGCCTTGTTCCTAGATGACCAGGCCTTGTTCCTAGATGACCAGGCCTTGTTCCTAGACGACCACGTCTTGTTCCTAGACGACCACACCTTGTTCCTAGACGACCAGGCCTTGTTCCTAGATGACCAGGCCTTGTTCCTAGACGACCACGTCTTGTTCCTAGACGACCACACCTTGTTCCTAGACGACCACGTCTTGTTCCTAGACGACCACGTCTTGTTCCTAGACGACCACACCTTGTTCCTGGCCGACCACACCTTGTTCCTAGCCGACCACGTCTTGTTCCTAGACGACCACACCTTGTTCCTAGCCGACCACACCTTGTTCCTAGATGACCACGCCTTGTTCCAAGATGACCACGTCTTGTTCCTAGACGACCACACCTTGTTCCTAGACGACCAGGCCTTGTTCCTAGACGACCACACCTTGTTCCTAGACGACCAGGCCTTGTTCCTAGACGACCAGGCCTTGCTCCTAGACGACCAGGCCTTGTTCCTAGACGACCAGGTCTTGTTCCTAGACGACCAGGTCTTGTTCCTAGACGACCAGGTCTTGTTCCTAGACGACCAGGTCTTGTTCCTAGACAACCAGGCCTTGTTCCTAGGCGACCAGGCCTTGATCCTAGACGACCAGGCCTTGTTCCTAGACGACCAGGCCTTGTTCCTAGACGACCACGCCTTGTTCCTAGACGACCAGGCCTTGTTCTTAGAACACCAGGCCTTGTTCCTAGATGACCACACCTTGTTCCTAGATGACCACGCCTTGTTCCTAGATGACCAGGCCTTGTTCCTAGATGACCAGGCCTTGTTCCTAGACGACCAGGCCTTGTTCCTAGACGACCACGCCTTGTTCCTAGACGACCAGGCCTTGTTCCTAGAACACCAGGCCTTGTTCCTAGACGACCACGTCTTGTTCCTAGACGACCACGCCTTGTTCCTAGACAACCAGGCCTTGTTCCTAGAACACCAGGCCTTGTTCCTAGACGACCACGTCTTGTTCCTAGACGACCACGTCTTGTTCCTAGACGACCAGGCCTTGTTCCTAGACGACCAGGCCTTGTTCCTAGACGACCAGGCCTTGTTCCTAGATGACCACGCCTTCTTCCTAGATGACCACACCTTGTTCCTAGATGACCACGCCTTGTTCCTAGACGACCACACCTTGTTCCTAACCGACCACTCCTTGTTCCTAGACGACCAGGCCTTGTTCTTAGAACACCAGGCCTTGTTCCTAGATGACCACACCTTGTTCCTAGATGACCACGCCTTGTTCCTAGACGACCAGGCCTTGTTCCTAGATGACCAGGCCTTGTTCCTAGACGACCACGTCTTGTTCCTAGACGACCACACCTTGTTCCTAGACGACCAGGCCTTGTTCCTAGATGACCAGGCCTTGTTCCTAGACGACCACGTCTTGTTCATAGACGACCACACCTTGTTCCTAGACGACCACACCATGTTCCTAGACGACCACGTCTTGTTCCTAGACGACCACACCTTGTTCCTAGACGACCACACCTTGTTCCTAGCCGACCATGTCTTGTTCCTAGACGACCACATCTTGTTCCTAGACGTCCACGTCTTGTTCCTAGCCGACCACACCTTGTTCCTAGACGACCACACCTTGTTCCTAGCCGACCACGTCTTGTTCCTAGACGACCACACCTTGTTCCTGGCCGACCACACCTTGTTCCTAGCCGACCACGTCTTGTTCCTAGACAACCACACCTTGTTCCTAGGCGACCACACCTTGTTCCTAGATGACCACGCCTTGTTCCAAGATGACCACACCTTGTTCCTAGACGACCACGTCTTGTTCCTAGATGACCACACCTTGTTCCTAGACAACCACACCTTGTTCCTAGACGACCACACCTTGTTCCTAGACGGCCACACCTTGTTCCTAGACGACCACACCTTGTTCCTAGATGACCACACCTTGTTCCTAGATGACCACGCCTTGTTCCTAGACGACCAGGCCTTGTTCCTAGATGTCCAGGCCTTGTTCCTAGACGACCACACCTTGTTCCTAGACGACCAGGCCTTGTTCCTAGATGACCACGTCTTGTTCCTAGATGACCACGTCTTGTTCCTAGACGACCACACCTTGTTCCTAGACGACCACACCTTGTTCCTAGATGACCACACCTTGTTCTTAGAACACCAGGCCTTGTTCCTAGATGACCACACCTTGTTCCTAGATGACCACGTCTTGTTCCTAGACGACCACACCTTGTTCCTAGACGACCAGGCCTTGTTCCTAGACGACCACACCTTGTTCCTAGCCGACCACGTCTTGTTCCTAGCCGACCACACCTTGTTCCTAGATGACCACGCCTTGTTCCAAGATGACCACACCTTGTTCCTAGACGACCAGGCCTTGTTCCTAGACGACCACGCCTTGTTCCTAGACGACCACACCTTGTTCCTAGACGACCACGCCTTGTTCCTAGATGACCACACCTTGTTCCTAGACGACCAGGCCTTGTTCCTAGACGACCACACCTTGTTCCTAGATGACCACACCTTGTTCCTAGACAACCACACCTTGTTCCTAGACGACCACGTCTTGTTCCTAGATGACCACACCTTGTTCCTTGACGACCAGGCCTTGTTCCTAGACGACCACACCTTGTTCCTAGATGACCACACCTTGTTCCTAGACAACCACACCTTGTTCCTAGACGACCACCTTGTTCCTAGGCAGCCCCACCTTGTTCCTAGGCAGCCACATATATTAGATGACCACACCTTGTTCCTAGATGACCAGGTCTTTGTTCCTGAACAACCCGTCTTTTTCTAGACCAATACACCATGTTCCTAGATGACTGAGTCTTGTTCCTAAAGCGATGCGTCTTGTTCCTAGATGACCACACCTTGTTCCTAGATGACCACACCTTGTTCCTAGGCGACCACACCTTGTTCCTAAGACAACCACACCTTTGTTCCTAGACGACCACACCTTGTTCCTAAACGACCACGTTTGCTGTTCCTAACCGACCACACCTTGTTCCTAGATGACCACACCTTGTTCCTAGATGACCACACCTTGTTCCTAGACAACACTTGTTCCTAGACGACCAGGTCTTGTTCCTAGATGACCAGGCCTTGTTCCTGAGCGACCCCGCTTGTTCCTAGACGACCACACCTTGTTCCTAGGCAGCCAGGCCTTGTTCCTAGGCGACCAGGTCTTGTTCCTAGATGACCAGGCCCTGTTCCTAGATGACCAGGTCTTGTTCGAGACAACCACATCTTGTTCCTGAACCAGGCCTTGTTCTAGATGACAGGCCTTGTTCTAGATGACCACACCTTTGTTCCTTGAACCACCACCTTGTTTCCTAGATGACCAGGCCTTGTTCCTAGGCGACCAGGCCTGCGTTCACAAACGACCAGGCCTTGTTCCTAGATGACCACACCTTGTTCCTAGATGACCACACCTTGTTCCTAGATGACCAAGGCCTTGTTCCTAGATGACCAGGCCTTGTTCCCTAGGCGACCACGCCTTGTTCCTAGAGCGACCCAGGCCTTGTTCCCTGAATGACCCAGGCCTTGTTCCTAGACGACCATGCCTTGTTCCTAGACGACCAGGCCTTGTTCCTGACTGACCAGGCCTTGTTCCTAGAACACCAGGCTTTGTTCTAGATGACCACACTTGTTCCTAGACGACCAGGTCTTGTTCCTAAACGACCACGTCTTGTTCCTAGAACAACCAGGCCTTGTTCCCTTGGCTGACCAGGTCTTGTTCCTAGACGACCAGGCCTTGTTTCTAGGCGACCAGGTCTTGTTCCTAGACGACACGTCTTGTTCCTAAACGGTACGCCTTGTTCCTAGGTGACCACGCCTTGTTCCCTGGGCGACCACACACTTGTTACTATGACGACCAGGCCTTGTTCCTAGACGACCAGGCCTTGCTCCTAGACGGCCAGGCCTTGTTCCTGAACTGACCAGGTCTTGTTCCTAGACGACCAGGTCTTGTTCCCTGGCTTGACCAGGTCTTGTTCCTAGACGACCAGGTCTTGTTCCTAGACGTGACCCAGGCCTTGTTCCTAGGCGACCAGGCCTTGATCACAGAACGACCAGGCCTTGTTCCTAGGCGACCAGGCCTTGTTCCTAGGCGGCCAGGTCTTGTTCCTAGGCAGCCAGGCCTTGTTCCTAGACGACCAGGCCTTGTTCCTGAACGACCAGGCCTTGTTCCTAGACGACCACGCCTTGTTCCTAGACGACCAGGCCTTGTTCCTAGAACACCAGGCCTTGTTCCTAGACGACCACGTCTTGTTCCTAGATGACCACGCCTTGTTCCTAGACAACCAGGCCTTGTTCCTAGAACACCAGGCCTTGTTCCTAGAAGACCACGTCTTGTTCCTAGACGACCACATCTTGTTCCTAGACGACCAGGCCTTGTTCCTAGACGACCAGGCCTTGTTCCTTGACCACAATATTTCATCTCTTCCTCTACATTAGCGAGATAGAATTTTTGTAAAACATGTAATCTGCTATTCCACCCCTAACACAGTCAGACACACCCATGTAGACTCACCCAGAGACCCCTTCCCAGAAAGACTCACCCAGAACCACACACACAGCTGAGGGGTGTGAATAAGTCTGAATAAATCTGAATAATCTAGAATAAGGCTGATTGTCTTGGTGCTGCGTGGTGCAGTAAACTTCTCTATTTCATAATGAAGTAGCCCATCTGTTCTGACATCATCTCCAAACCAACCTCTCTCTCTCTATCTAACAAAACCACACACTCTTTCGAACACACCACACACTCTTTCTAACACACATTAGATATTCTGTCCCCCTATTTTCCAACTGACTCCCTTTGTTTCCAGTGAGTTCCTCCAACTGACTCCCTCTGTTTCCAGTGAGTTCCTCTGACTGACTCCCTCTGTCTCCAGTGAGTTCCTCCTCTGACTGACTCCCTCTGTCTCCAGTGAGTTCCTCCTCCAACTGACTCCCTCTGTCTCTAGTGAGTTCCTCTGACTGACCCCCTCTGTCTCCAGTGAGTTCCTCCTCTAACTGACCCCCTCTGTCTCCAGTGAGTTCCTCCTCCGACTGACTTCCTCTGTCTCCAGTGAGTTCCTCCAACTGACTCCCTCTGTCTCTAGTGAGTTCCTCTAACTGACACCCTCTGTCTCCAGTGAGTTCCTCCTCCGACTGACTCCCTCTGTCTCCAGTGAGTTCCTCCTCTGACAGACTCCCTCTGTCTCCAGTGTGTTCCTCCTCCGACAGACTTCCTCTGTCTCCAGTGAGTTCCTCCAACTGACTTCCTCTGTCTCCAGTGAGTTCCTCCTCCGACTGACTTCCTCTGTCTCCAGTGAGTTCCTCCTCCAACTGACTCCCTCTGTCTCCAGGGAGTTCCTCCTCCGACTGACTTCCTCTGTCTCCAGGGAGTTCCTCCTCCGACTGACTTCCTCTGTCTCCAGTGAGTTCCTCCAACTGACTCCCTCTGTCTCCAGTGAGTTCCTCCTCCAACTGACTCCCTCTGTCTCCAGTGAGTTCCTCCTCTGACAGACTCCCTCTGTCTCCAGTGAGTTCCTCCTCCGACTGACTTCCTCTGTCTCCAGTGAGTTCCTCCTCTGACAGACTCCCTCTGTCTCCAGTGAATTCCTACTCCGACTAACTCCCTCTGTCCTCAGTGAATTCCTACTCCGACTGACTCCCTCTGTCTCCAGTGAGTTCCTCATCCAACTGACACCCTCTGTCTCCGGTGAGTTCCTCATCCAACTGACACCCTCTGTCTCCAGTGAGTTCCTCATCCAACTGACTCCCTCTGTCTCCAGTGAGTTCCTCATCCAACTGACTCCCTCTGTCTCCAGTGAGTTCCTCATCCAACTAACACCCTCTGTCTCCAGTGAGTTCCTCCGACTGACTCCCTCTGTCTCCAGTGAGTTCCTCCTCCGACTGACTCCCTCTGTCTCCAGTGAGTTCCTCCTCCGACTGACTTCCTCTGTCTCCAGTGAGTTCCTCCTCTGACTGACTCCCTCTGTCTCCAGTGAGTTCCTCCTCTAACTGACTCCCTCTGTCTCCAGTGAGTTCCTCATCCAACTGACTCCCTCTGTCTCCAGTGAGTTCCTCATCCAACTGACTCCCTCTGTCTCCAGTGAGTTCCTCCTCCGACTGACTCCCTCCTTCTCCAGTGAGTTCCTCCTCCAACTGACTCCCTCTGTCTCCAGTGAGTTCCTCCTCCGACTGACTCCCTCTGTCTCCAGTGAGTTCCTCCTCCGACTGACTCCCTCTGTCTCCAGTGAATTCCTCCATCTGACTCCGTCCATGTCACCGCCTTAGGACATGCCTTGTTTATGTGCTTGTTAAGTCACAAATTAGGCCAGAGCATCCTTGCAGGGGTATGAGCTAGCTAGCCTGGCAGAGATAGCAGGCATGAATGTCCTTGTACAGACAGAGAGACAGAGACAGAAACAGAGGGGGGGTGGGAGAGAGAGGGAAGAGAGAGAGGGGGAGAGAGAGAGAGGAGAAAAGAGAAATAGGGGGACAGAGAGAGAGGGGGAGAAAGAGAGAGAGAGGGGGGATAGAGAGAGAGAGGGGGGAAGAGAGAGAGAGAGGGGGAGAAAGAGAGAGAGAGAGAGAGAGAGAGAGAGAGGGGGGAGAAAGAGAGAGAGAGGGGGAGAAAGAGAGAGAGAGGGGGAGAAAGAGAGAGAGAGAGAGAGAGAGAGAGAGAGGGGGAGAAAGAGAGAGAGAGGGGGATAGAGAGAGGAGAAAAAGAAAGAGGGGGACAGAGAGAGAGGGGGAGAAAGAGAGAGAGAGGGGGGTAGAGAGGGGAGAAAAGAGAAAGAGGGTAACAGAGAGAGAGAGGGAGAGAAAGAGAGATAATGGTGGTCCAAAAAGGTCCAGTCTCCAGGACCACGAATACAAATTCCATCTAGACACCGTTGCCCTAGAGCACACAAACAAACTATACATACCACGGCCTAAACATCAGCGCCACAGTTAACTTTCACAAAGCTGTGAATGAGCTGAGAGACAAGGCAAGAAGGGCCTTCTATGCCATCAAAAGGAACATATAATTCAACATACCAATTAGGATCTGGCTAAAAATACTTGAATCAGTTACAGAACCCATTGCCCTTTATGGTTGTGAGGAATTCATAAATTGAGACTGCATGCAGAATTCTGCAAAAATATTCTCAGTGTACAACATAACACACCAAATAATGCAGAGCAGAATTAGGCCGATACCCGCTAATTATCAAAATCCAGAAAAGAGCTGTTCATTTCTACAACCACCTAAAAAGAAGCGATTGCCAAACCTTCCATAGCAAAGCCATGACCTACAGAGAGATGAACCTTGAGAAAAGTCCCCTAAGCAAGATGGTCCTGGGCTTCTGTTCACAAACACAAACACATCCAACAGAACCCCAGGACAGCAACACAGTTCGACGCAACCAAATCATGAGAAAACAAAAAGATAATTACATTACACATGGGAAAGCATTAACAAAACAACAGAGCAAACTAGAATTGTTATTTGGCCCTAAACAGAGAGTACATAGTGGCAGAATACCTGACCACTGTGACTGACCCAAACTTAAGGAAAGCTTTGACTTTGTACAGACTCAGTGAGCATAGCCTTGCTATTGAGAAAGGCCCCCAAAGTCAGTCCTGGCTCTCAAGAGAAGACAGGCTATGTGCACACTGCCCACAAAATGAGGTGGAAACTGAGCTGCACTTCCTAACCTGCCCAATATATGACCATATTAGAGACACATATTTCCCATATTCCCCATATTAGAGCCACAAGGAATTCGAAAATAAATCAAATTTTGATAGTGTCTCAGTGTTAGCCACAATAAGTATGGGTAGTTTTCAGTGTCTCAGTGTTAGCCACAATAAGTATGGGTAGTTTTCAGTGTCTCAGTGTTAGCCACAATAAGTATGGGTATATATATATAGTTTTCAGTGTCTCAGTGTTAGCTCAGTGTCTCAGTGTTAGCCACAATAAGTATGGGTAGTTTTCAGTGTCTCAATGTTAGCCACAATATAGTAGTTTCAGTGTCTCAGTGTTAGCCACAATAAGTATGGGTAGTTTTCATAGTGTCTCAGTCTCAGTGTAGTGTAGGGCTGATCTAAAGATCAGTCCCCATCTTTCCATGTAATCTCATTCCTCATAATATAAAGTCAAAATGTATCTTAGATCAGCACTACTCTAGCACAGGAAGAGCAAGGCTCATTTGAAGAGGTCAGGATTGGGGGTGACTCAGAGGGTACTGCCGGAGTTGATTTGATTTAAAAAGGAGCTCTTTGGACTAATCCAAGGACAAGTTAGATGGTTAGAAGACCACCAGTCTATATGAGTTAGATGGTTAGAAGCCCACCAGTCTACACTTAGCAGGTTAGAAACCACCAGTCTATATAGCAGAGTTAGATGGTTAAGAGACCACCAGTCTATATAACAGAGTTAGAAGCCCACCAGTCTATATAACAGAGTTAGAAGCCCACCAGTCTATATAACAGAGTTAGAAGCCAACCAGTCTATATAACAGAGTTAGAAGCCCACCAGTCCATATAACAGAGTTAGAAGACCACCAGTCTATATAACAGAGTTAGAAGCCCACCAGTCTATATAACAGAGTTAGAAGACCACCAGTCTATATAACAGAGTTAGAAGACCACCAGTCTATATAACAGAGTTAGAAGCCCACCAGTCTATATAACAGAGTTAGAAGCCCACCAGTCTATATAACAGAGTTAGAAGCCCACCAGTCCATATAACAGAGTTAGAAGACCACCAGTCTATATAGCAGAGTTAGAAGACCACCAGTCTATACAGCAGAGTCGTGCCGGTCTGACTCATCACCAGCCTTGCTGTCCACTTGCAAAGTGACAATTAAATCTTTCTGATTGATAATGACAAGTGGAAGTTGGAAGACACACACAGGCATACACACACTTTGAGTGTTGTTGGACTGGCTGTGTGTCTTACTGGGGGGAAGAACAAACATGCAAGGTAGATGTCCCTTCCTCAGTCCTAGATCCCCCATCCCTTCCCCCATTCCTCCATACCCCCTTCCTCCATTGCTCCTTGCTGATGGAGTGAGATGAGAGAGGGATGAGACAGGGAGAGAGGGATGAGACAGGGAGAGAGGGATGAGAAAGGGAGAGAGGGATGAGACAGGGAGAGAGGGATGAGACAGGGAGAGAGGGATGAGAAAGGGAGAGAGGGATGAGACAGGGAGAGAGGGATGAGACAGGGAGAGAGGGATGAGACAGGGAGAGAGGGATGAGACAGGGAGAGAGGGATGAGACAGGGAGAGAGGGATGAGACAGGGAGAGAGGGATGAGACAGGGAGAGAGGGAGAATCAGAGATAGGAAGTAGCATTAGGCAGATAGAGAAGGATACTGTCTGGAGAATTGTGAGAGCTCTTGTCATAACATAAATTATGCTGAGAGAGAGAGAGAGAGAGGTGGGGGAAGATATATGAGACAGGGAGAGAGGCATAATTGCAGGGAGCAAGGGAGAGGGATAATGGCTGGGAGAGGGGGAGAGGGATAATGGCAGGGAGAGAGGGAGAGGGATCATGGCAGGGAGAGATGGAGAGGGATAATGGCTGGGAGAGGGATAATGGCAGGGAGAGATGGAGAGGGATAATGGCAGGGAGAGAGGGAGAGGATAATGGTGGGGGGAGAGGAGAGGGATAATGGCTGGAGGAGAGGATAATGGCAGGGAGAGAGGGAGAGGGATAATGGCTGGGAGAGGGGGAGAGGGATAATGGCGGGGAGAGAGGGAGAGTGATAATGGCAGGGAGAGAGTGAGAGGGATAATGGCAGGGAGAGAGGGGGAGAGGGAGATGAGGCAGAAGAGAGGGTGAAAAAGGGAGAGAAGGATGAGACAGGGGGAGAGGGTATACAGAAATACTATTTTGTGGAAGAGTCACCTAAGCAAGCTGGTCCTGGGGCTCTGTTCTAGAGCAGACCCACAGAGATTTGAGACAGCAACACAATTAGACCCAACCAAATCATGAGAAAACTAAAGATAATTACTTGACACATTGTAAAGAATTTACAAAAAAAAAAAGCTATTTGCACAAGCTTGAATGCTATTTGGCCCTAAACAAAGAGTACACAGTGGCAGAATACCTGACCACTGTGACTGACCCAAAATTAAGGAACACTTTGACTATGTACAGACTCAGTGAGCATAGCCTTGCTATTGAGAAAGGCCGCCAAAGGCAAAACTGACTCTCAGAAAAACAGGCTATGTTCACACTGCCAACAAAATGAGGTGGAAACTGAGCTGCACTTCCTAACCTGCCCAATATATGACCATATTAGAGACACATATTTCCCTCAGATTACACAGATCCACAAAGAATTTGAAAACAAAACCGATTTTGATAAACTCCAATATCTACTGGGTGAAATACCACAGTGTGCCATCCCAGCAGCAATATTTGTGACCTGTTGGCACATGAAAAGGTCAACCAGTGAAGAACAAACACCATTGTAAATACACCCATATTTATGCTTATTTATTTTCCCTTGTGTCCTTTAACCATTTGTACATCGTTACAACACTGTATATAGACATAATATGGCATTTGTAATGTCTTTATTCTTTTGGAACTTGTATGAGTGTAATCATAGTGTTGTCATAAGATAAATTATGCTGAGAGAGAGAGAGGTGTGGGAGAGAGATGAGAGAGAGGTGGGGGAGAGAGAGAGGGGTGGGGGGAGAGAGAGAGGTGGGGGAGAGAGATGAGAGGGAGAGGTGGGGGAAAGAGAGAGGGGGTGGGGGAGAGGGTGGGGGGAGGAGAGATGAGACAGGGAGAGAGAGAGGGTGGAGGGAGAAAGTGAGAGGTGGGGGAGAGAGAGATGAGACAGGGAGAGCGAGAGGTGGGGGAACGAGATGAGGGAGGAGGAGAGAGAGAGGTGGGGGAGAGAGAGATGCGACAGGGAGAGAGAGAGTTGGGGGGAGAGAGAGAGGGGGTGGGGGGAGAGAGAGAGGTGGGGAGAGAGATAGGTGGGGAGAGAGATGAGACAGGGGGAGAGAGAGGTGGGGAGAGAGAGAGAGGTGGGGGAGAGAGAGAGAGGTGGGGAGAGAGGGGGAGAGGTGGGGGGGCGAGAGAGGTGGGGAGAGAGAGAGGTGGGGGAGAGAGAGAGGTGGGGAGAGAGAGAGGTAGGGAGAGAGAGAGATGTGGGGTGAGAGAGAGAGAGCGAGGTGGGGGGAGAGAGAGAGAGGTGGGGGGAGAGAGATGGGGAGAGAGAGAGGTGAGGAGAGAGAGAGGTGGGGAGAGAGAGAGGGGGGAGAGAGAGAGGTGGGGAGACAGAGAGGGGGAGAGAGGGGGGAGAGAGAGAGGTGTGGGGAGAGAGAGAGATGGGTGAGAGAGAGAGGTGTGGGGAGAGAGAGAGATGGGGAAGGGAGAGAGAGATGTGGGGAGAGAGGTGGGGAGAGAGAGAGGGGTGGGGGGAGAGAGAGGTGGGAAGAGAGAGAGGTTGGGGGAGAGAGAGAGGTGGGGGGAGAGAGAGCGAGGGGTGGGGAGAGAGAGAGAGAGAAGGGAGAGAGAGAGAAAGGTGAGGGGAGAGAGAGAGGTGTGGAGAGAGAGAGAGGTGGGGGGAGGGAGAGAGAGAGAGGTGGGGATAGAAAGAGAGAGGTGTAGGGAGAGAGAGAGAGAGGTGGGGGGAGAGAGGGAGCGGTGGGGGAAGAGAGAGATGAGAGGGAGAGAGAGAGAGGTGGGGGAGAGAGAGAGAGAGGTATGGGGAGAGAGGGGGGTGGGAGAGAGAGAGAGGTGGGGGGGGAAAGGTGGGGAGAGAGAGAGGTGAGGAGAGAGGTGGGGAGAGAGAGAGGGGGAGAGAGAGAGGTGGGGGAGAGAGAGGGGGAGAGAGGGGGAGAGAGAGAGGTGTGGGGAGAGAGAGAGATGGGTGAGAGAGAGAGAGAGAGAGGTGTGGGGAGAGAGAGATGGGGGAGGGAGAGAGAGAAGTGGGGAGAGAGAGGTGGGGAGAGAGAGAGAGGGGTGGGGGGAGAGAGAGGTGGGGAGAGAGAGAGAGGTTGGGGGAGAGAGAGAGGTGGGGGGAAAGAGAGAGCGAGGGGTGGGGGGAGAGAGAGAGAGAAGGGGGAGAGCGAGAAAGGTGAGGGGAGAGAGAGAGGTGTGGGAGAGAGAGAGGTGGGGGGAGAGAGAGAGGTGGGGGGAGAGAGAGAGAGGTGGGGATAGAGAGAGAGAGGTGTAGGGAGAGAGAGAGAGAGAGAGGTGGGGGGAGAGAGGGAGAGGTGGGGGAAGAGAGAGATGAGAGGGAGAGAGAGAGAGGTGGGGGGAGAGAGAGGGGGTGAGAGAGAGAGAGAGAGAGAGAGGTGGGGAGAGAGAGAGAGAGGTGTGTGGGGAGCAAGAGAGAGGTGGGGGAGAGAGAGAGAGAGAGGTGGGGGGAGAGAGAGAGGTGGGGATAGAGAGAGAGAGAGAGAGAGATGGGGGGAGATAGGGAGAGAGAGGTGGGGGAGAGAGGGAGAGGTGGGGGAAGAGAGAGAGAGGTATGGGGAGAGAGAGAGGTGGGGAGAGAGAGAGAGGTATGGGGAGAGAGAGAGAGGTGGGGGAAGAGAGAGATGAGAGGGAGAGAGAGAGAGGAGAGGTGGGGGAGAGAGAGAGGTATGGGAAAGGGGTGGGAGGAAGCAAAAGGTGGAGGGAGAAGGTGGGGAGAGAAAGAGGTGAGGAGAGGTGGGGAAAAGAAAGGGGGAGAGGGAGAGAGGTGGGGAGAGAAAGTGGGGAGAGAAGGGAGAGAGAGAGGTGTGGGGAGAGAAATGGGTGAGAGAGAAGAGGTGTGGGGGAGAGAGAGATGGGGAGGAGAGAGGTGTGGGGAAGAAAGGTGAAAGAGAGAGGGGTGGGGGAGAGGTGGGGAGAGAGAGGTTGGTGGAGAAAGGTGGGGGAAAGAGGGATCAGAGAAATCGAAAAGGTGAGGGGAGAGAAAAGTGTGGGAGAAAAGAGGTGGGGGAGAGAGGTGGGGGAGAAGGTGGGGATAGGGTTGTAGGGGAGAGAGAGAGAAGAGAAGAGAGAGAGGTGGGGGGAGAGAGGGAGAGGTGGGGGAAGAGAGAGATGAGAGGGAGAGAGAGAGAGGTGGGGGGAGAGAGAGGGGGTGGGAGAGAGAGAGAGAGAGGTGGGGAGAGAGAGAGAGAGGTGTGGGGAGAGCAAGAGAGAGGTGGGGGAGAGAGAGAGAGAGAGAGGTGGGGGGAGAGAGAGAGGTGGGGATGGAGAGAGAGAGAGAGAGGTGGGGGGAGAGAGGGAGAGAGAGGTGGGGGGAGAGAGGGAGAGGTGGGGGAAGAGAGAGAGAGAGGTATGGGGAGAGAGAGAGGTGGGGAGAGAGAGAGAGGTATGGGGAGAGAGAGAGAGGTGGGGAGAGAGAGAGAGAGAGAGAGAGAGAGAGAGAGATGAGACAGGAAAACATATTACAAAATATATAAAAAATGTAATTTAAAACTATTTAACGAATTTAGAATAAGGCTGTAACCTAAGAAAATGTTGAAAAAGTCAAGGTGTCTGAATATTCTCCAAGGCACTGTACATAAGTATTCAGACCCTTTGATATGAGACTTTGTTGAAGCACCTTTGGCAGCGATTACAGCCTTGAGTCTTCTTGGGTATGATGGTACAAGCTTGGCACGCCTGTATTTGGGGAGTTTCTCCCATTCTTCTTTGCAGATCCTCTCAAGCTCTGTCATGTTGGATGGGGAGCGTCGCTGCACAGCTATTTTCAGGGCTCTCCAGAGATGTTCAATTGGGTTCAAGTCCAGGCTCTGGCTGGGACACTCAAGGACATTGAGAGACTTGTCCTGAAGCCACTCCTGTGTTGTCTTGGCTGTGTGCTTCGAGTTGTTGTCCTGTTGGAGGGTGAACCTTCGCCTCAGTCTGAGGTCCTGAGCGCTCTGGAGCAGGTTTTCATCAAGGATCTCTCTGTGCTTTGCTCTGTTCATCTTTCCATTTACATTTACATTTAAGTCATTTAGCAGACGCTCTTATCCAGAGCGACTTACAAATTGGTGAATTCACCTTCTGACATCAGTGGAACAGCCACTTTACAATAGTGCATCTAAATCATTTAAGGGGGGGGGGGGGTGAGAAGGATTGCTTTATCCTATCCTAGGTATTCCTTGAAGAGGTGGAATGAAGATCCTGACTAGTTTCCCATTCCCTGGCGCTGAAAAACATCCCCACAGCATGATGCTGCCACCAACATGCTTCACTGTAGTGATGGTGCCAGGTTTCCTCCAGACGTGACGCTTGGCATTCAGGCCAAAGAATTCAATCTTGGTTTCATCACACAAGAGAATCTTATTTCTCATGGTCTGAGAGTCCTTCAGGTGCCTTTTGACAAACTACAAGCGGGCTGTCATGTTGAGTGGGGAGTGGCTTCCTTCTGGCCACTACTATAAAGGCCTGATTAGTGGAGTGCTGTCGATATGTACTTCTGGTTCTCCAATCTCCACGGAGGAACCCTGGAGCTCTGTCAGAGTCACCTCCCTGACCAAGGCCCTTCTCCCCCAGCCAGCTCTAGGAAGAGTCTTGGTGGTTCCAAACTTCTTCCATTTAAGAATTTTTATTTTTTTAAATTATTTCACCTTTATTTAACCGGGTAGGCTGGTTGAGAACTAGTTCTCATTTGCAACTACGACCTGACCAAGGTAGAGCATAGCAGTTCGACACATACAACAACACAGAGTTACACATGGAATAAACAAACCTACAGTCAATAATACAGTAGGAAAAAAAGTATATATACAGTGAGTGCAAATGAGGGAAGATAAGGGAGGTAAGGCAATAAATTGGCCATGGTGGCGAAGTAATTACAATTTAGCAATTAAACACTGGAGTGATAGATGTGCAGAAGATGAATGTGCAAGTAGAGATACTGGGGTGCAAAGGAGAAAGATAAATAAATAAATACAGTATGGGGATGAGATTGTTGGATGGGCTGTTTACAGATTGGCTATGTACAGGTGCAGTGATCTGTGAGCTGCTCTGACAGCTGGTGCTTAAAGCTAGTGAGGGAGATAAGCATGTCAGCTTCAGTGATTTTTGCAGTTCATTCCAGTCATTGGCAACAGAGAACTGGAAGGAAAGGCAGACAAAGGATGAATTGGCTTTGAGGGTGACCAGTGAGATATACCTGCTGGAGCGCGTGCTACGAGTGGGTGTTGCTATGGTGACCAGTGAGCTGAGATAAGTCGAGGCTTTACCTAGCAAAAGCGTGTAGATGACCTGGAGCCATAATGATGGAGCCACTGTCTTCTTGGGGACCTTCAATGCTGCGGGAAATGTTTTGGTATCCTTCCCCAAATCTGTGCCTCGACACAGTCCTGTCTCGGAGCTCTACGGACATTTCCTTCACTTCATGGCTTGGTTTTGCTCTGACATGCACTGTCAACTGTGGGACCTTATATAGACAGGTGTGTGCCTTTCCAAATCATGTCCTATCAATTGAATTTACCACATGGACTCCAATCAAGTTGTAGAAACATCTCAAGGATGATCAATGGAAACGGGATGCACTTGGGCATAATTTTGAGTCTCATAGCAAAGGTCTGAATACTTATGTAAATAAGGTATTTCAGTGTTTTATTTTTATACATTTGCAACAAAATTCTAAAAACCTGTTCACAGAAGTCCCCTCTAGCATACCAGCACAGAGGATGCCCATGGCTTCACACACACACACACTCACTAAAACACAAACAGACACTCACTAAAACACACACTCACTAAAACACACTCACTAAAACACACACACACACACACATACAAACACACACACTTCCTTCTGCCTTTTCACACTACATCCTGCCTCCTCCTAACCTCCTCTCACTTCCTCTCACCTCCTCTCTCCTCCTTTCACCTCCTCTCACCTCCTCAAACCTCCTCTCACCTCCCTTTCACCTCCTCTCACCTCCTCAACTCCTCTCCCTCCTCTCACCTCCTCTCACCTCCTTTCACCTCCCTCTCATCTCCTTTCCCCTCCTCTCCTCCTCACATCTCCTTTCACATCCTCACACCTCCCTCTCATCTCTTCACACATCCTCAAACCTCCTCTCACCTCCTATAACCTCTTCTCACCTCCTTTCACCTCCTCTCATCTCCTTTCACCTCCTCTCACCTCCTCTCATCTCCTTTCACATCCTCACACCTCCTCTCATCTCTTCACACATCCTCACATCTCCTTTCACCTCCTCTCATCTCCTTTCACCTCCTCTCACCTCCTCTCATCTCCTTTCACATCCTCACACCTCCTCTCATCTCTTCACACATCCTCACATCTCCTTTCACCTCCTCTCATTTCCTTTCACCTCTCATCTCTTCACACATCCTCACACATCCTCACACCTCCTCACACCTCCTCTCATCTCTTCACACATCCTCACACCTCCTTTCACCTCCTCTCACCTCCTCTCACCTCCTCTCATCTCCTTTCACCTCCTCTCACCTCTTCACACATCCTCACACCTCCTCTCACCTCCTCACACATGCTCTCCCCTCCTCTCACCGCCTCTCACCTCCTCACACTTCCTCTCACCTCCCACCGCCTCTCATCTCCTCACACCTCCTCTCACCTCCTCTCATCTCCTTTCACCTCCTCACACATCCTCACACCTCCTCTCACCTTCTCTCATCTCTTCACACATCCTCACACCTCCTTTCACCTCCTCTCATAGTCACATGCACATAGTTGTGGAAATTGACCTACTGTGCTGTTAATTTCTGTGTCTGTCTCATATCGCTGAATCTACCTTTTAATGTAATGTCAAGTAATGCATCTCTCATCTCTGTCCTCCTATAGGTAACTCTACCTTTGAGGCCCACTGGGTAAAAAAAAAAGTGGTACCTAAAATTCTGAGAATGTACGTTGATTTAATGATAGGTTGTGAGAGTGTGTGTTGGTTTAATGATAGGTTGTGAGAGTGTGTGTTGGTTTAATGATAGGTTGTGAGAGTGTGTGTTGGTTTAATGATAGATTCTGAGAGTGTGTGTCACGCCCTGAACATAGAGAGCCCTTGGGGTTCTCTATGGTGCAATAGGTCAGAGTGTGACTATGAGTATGGTTCCCAATTGGAGGCAGCTGATGATCGTTGTCTCTAATTGGGGATGATACTTAGTGTGGTCCTTTTCCCACCTGCGTTTGTGGGATATTGTTTCGTTTTGGTTTAGTGCTCTGTGTGAGCTACGAACTTCACGTTCGTTTATTCTTTGTTTGTTTTTTTGAAGCTGCACTTTAATAAATATGTGGAACTCAACTCACGCTGCGCCTTGGTCCGCTCATTATGTATATGACGAACGTGACAGAATATCCCACCACTACAGGACCAAGCAGCGTACCATGGAGGTAAAGGAGAGCTGGACATGGGAGGAAATAATGCGTGGATGCGAGAGTTTAGGAGGACAGCGATGACGCCGGGGTCCGCGGCCACAGAAACCCCAAGATTCTTTTGGGGGGTGTCAGGGTCAGATCCTTTTCCCACCTGCGTTTGTGGGATATTGTTTCGTTTTGGTTTAGTGCGCTACGAACTTCACGTTCGTTTATTCTTTGTTGTTTTTTGAAGGTTCACTTTAATAAATATGTGGAACTCAACTCACGCTGCGCCTTGGTCCGTTCATTATGTATACAACGAACGTGACAGTGTGTGTTGGTTTAATGATAGATTGCGACAGTGTGTGTTGATTTAGTGATAGATTGTGAGAGTGTGTGTTGGTTTAATGATAAATTGTGAGAGTGTGTGTTGATTTAGTGATAGATTGTGAGAGTGTGTGTTGGTTTAGTGATAGGTTGTGAGAGTGTGTGTTGATTTAGTGATAGATTGTGAGTGTGTGTGTTGATTTAGTGATAGATTGTGAGAGTGTGTGTTGGTTTAATGATAGGTTGTGAGAGTGTGTGTTGGTTTAATGATAGATTGTGCGAGTGTGTTGGTTTAATGATAGATTGTGAGAGTGTGTGTTGATTTAGTGATAGATTGTGAGAGTGTGTGTTGGTTTAATGATAGATTGTGAGCGTGTGTTGGTTATGGTGATAGATTTTGAGAGTGTGTTGGTTTAATGACAGATTGTGAGAGTGTGTGTTGGTTTAATGATAGATTGTGAGAGTGTGTTGATTATGGTGATATATTTTGAGTGTGTGTTGGTTTAATGATAGGTTGTGAGAGTGTGTGTTGGTTTAATGATAGGTTGTGAGAGTGTGTGTTGGTTTAAGGATATATTGTGAGAGTGTGTTGGTTATGGTGATAGATTGTGAGAGTGTGTGTTGGTTTAATGATAGATTGTGAGAGTGTGTGTTGGTTTAATGATAGATTGTGAGAGTGTGTTGGTTTAATGATAGATTGTGAGAGTGTGTGTTGGTTTAATGATAGATTGTGAGAGTGTGTGTTGGTTTAATGATAGATTGTGAGAGTGTGTTGGTTTAATGATAGATTGTGAGAGTGTGTTGGTTATGGTGATAGATTGTGAGAGTGTGTGTTGGTTTAATGATATATTGTGAGAGTGTGTTGGTTTAATGATAGATTGTGAGAGTGTGTG
>NW_027010650.1:0-29878 GCF_036934945.1 Oncorhynchus masou masou | reverse complement strand
CTTGAGAATGTTCTGCTATCTCTAGTCGACCTCACTCTGACTAGGGTAGCTGTAGGTGACGGCAACATTATTATCTATTAGAAGTTAATCTAATTGATAAAGCTAATTGGACAATTTAATTAATAAATATTGTATCTAACATCCGATTCAGACCAAACTTTTTTCTAACAATGAGTAAGACATGAGGAATCCAAAGAAATAGTCAAAAGCTACCCACGGACCCCACACAACAATTCCACCCTAACAACCAGTATACAGTATCAGTTCTCTATGTCCAACAGGTAGTATAGAGTTACGACTATAAATGTTGTTTTTTCTTCCTATGTAATGGATTCTCAGTGAATTTGGTTGAGGTTCTTCTTTTTCCCCTCCTGTTCAGAGAAATCAGTCATTGAAGTTGTTATGTTTATGGCCCATCCTACATCCTGGTATTACCAGGTTCTGACCACTAGATGTGGTCCTAACCTGGAAACTACAGAAATGATTTCAGAACAATCCAACCAATGGTGGGTGTCATGGCTTGCTGAAATGACATGGGATGACCCTGATGCCTCCGTGGAACGAGGGTTACTAAACGAGTTTGGAGGTACTAATTATAAAACTACCATTGAAAGGAATCGATAGTCTGCTTTGATGAGACTTTCTACGATACATGGTCTTACTGCAAAACCAACCTGGTTTGGTGACCCCTAGTGACTGACTGGTTTGGTGACCCCTAGTGACTGACTGTTTGGTGACCCCTAGTGACTGACTGGTTTGGTGACCCCTAGTGACTGACTGGTTTGGTGACCCCTAGTGACTGACTGGTTTGGTGACCCCTATTGACTGACTGGTTTGGTGACCCCTAGGACTGTTTGGTGACCCCTGACTGGTTTGACCCCTGACTGACTGGTTTGGTGACCCCTATTGACTGACTGTTTGGTGACCCCTATTGACTGACTGGTTTGGTGACCCCCTGACTGTTTGGTGACCCCTATTGACTGACTGTTTGGTGACCCCTAGTGACTGACTGGTTTGGTGACCCCTATGACTGACTGTTTGGTGACCCCATTGACTGACTTTTGGTGACCCCTAGTGACTGATTTTGGTGACCCCTAGTGACTGACTGGTTTGGTGACCCCTAGTGACTGACTGTTTGGTGACCCTGTGACTGACTTTTGGTGACCCCTATTGACTGACTGTTTGGTGACCCCTAGTGACTGACTGGTTTGGACCTGACTGACTGGTTTGGTGACCTATTGACTGACTGTTTGGTGACCCCTAGTGACTGACTGGTTTGGTGACCCCTAGTGACTGACTGGTTTGGTGACCCCTAGTGACTGACTGGTTTGGTGACTGACTGACTTTGGTGACCCCTAGTGACTGACTGGTTTGGTGACCCCTAGTGACTGTCTGGTTTGGTGACCCCTAGTGACTGACTGTCTTGACTGACTGACCCCTAGTGACTGACTGGTTTTGGTGACCCCTATTGACTGACTGACTGTTTGGTGACCCCTAGTGACTGACTGTTTGGTGACCCCTATTGACTGACTGGTTTGGTGACCCCTATTGACTGACTGTTTGGTGACCCCTAGTGACTGACTGGTTTGGTGACCCCTATTGACTGACTGGTTTGACCCTAGTGACTGACTGACTGGTTTGGTGACCCCTATTGACTGGTTTGGTGACCCCTGACTGACTGGTTTGACCCCTAGTGACTGACTGGTTTGGTGACCCCTACTGACTGGTTTGGTGACCCCTAGTGACTGACTTTGGTGACCCCTGACTGTGACTGACTGACTGTTTGGTGACCCCTAGTGACTGACTGTTTGGTGACTAGTGACTGACTGTTTGGTGACCCCTAGTGACTGACTGTTTGGTGACCCCTATTGACTGACTGTTTGGTGACCCTAGTGACTACTGTGACTGACTGTTTGGTGACCCCTGACTGACTGACCCCTAGTGACTGACTGGTTTGGTGACCCCTATTGACTGACTGTTTGGTGACCCTAGTGACTGACTGTTTGGTGACCCCTATTGACTGTGACTGACTGTTTGGTGACCCCTAGTGACTGACTGTTTGGTGACCCCTAGTGACTGACTGGTTTGGTGACCCCTGTGACTTGGTTTGGTGACCCCTATTGACTGACTGGTTTGGTGACCCCTATTGACTGACTGTTTGGTGACCCCTATTGACTGACTGACCCCTGTTTGGTGACCCCTAGTGACTGACTGGTTTGGTGACCCCTGTGACTGACTGTTTGGTGACCCCTAGTGACTGACTGGTTTGTGACCCCATGACTGACTGGTTTGGTGACCCCTAGTGACTGACTGTTTGGTGACCCCTGACTGACTGGTTTGGTGACCCCTAGTGACTGACTGTTTGGTGACCCCTACTGGTGACTGACTGACTGTTTGGTGACCCCTATGACTGACTGACTTTTTGGTGACCCCAGTGACTGACTGGTTTGGTGACCCCTAGACTGACTGTTTGGTGACTGTTTGACTGTGACCCCTAGTGACTGACTGTCTGGTTTGACGTGTTTGGTGACCCCTAGTGACTGACTGTTTGGTGACCCCTGACTGTGACTGACTGGTTTGGTGACCCCTAGTGACTGACTGACCCCTATGACTGACTTTTGGTGACCCCTAGTGACTGACTGGTTTGGTGACCCCTATTGACTGACTGTTTGGTGACCCCTAGTGACTGACTGACTGTTTGGTGACCCCTAGTGACCTGTTTGGTGACCCCAGTGACTGACTGGTTTGGTGACCCCCTAGTGACTGACTGTTTGGTGACCCCTACTGTGACTGACTGGTTTGGTGACCCCTAGTGACTGACTCCCCTAGTGACTGACTGTTTGGTGACCCCTAGTCACTGATTGTTTGGTGACCCCTAGTGACTGACTGGTTTGGTGACCCCTATTGACTGACTGTTTGGTGACCCCTAGTGACTGACTGGTTTGGTGACCCCTATTGATTTGACTGACTGACTGGTGACCCCTAGTGACTGACTGTTTTGGTGACCCCTATTGACTGTTTGGTGACCCCTAGTGACTGACTGTTTGGTGACCCCTACTGACAGTTTGGTGACTACTGTTTTGGTGACCCCTAGTCACTGATTGTTTGGTGACCCCTAATTGATTGTTTGGTGACCCCTGTGACTGGTTTGGTGACCCCTATTGATGACTGTTTGGTGACCCCTATTGACTGACTGGTTTGGTGACCCCTAGTGACTGACTGGTTTGGTGACCCCTATTGACTGACTGGTTTGGTGACCCCTATTGACTGACTGTTTGGTGACCCCTATTGACTGACTGGTTTGGTGACCCCTAGTGACTGACTGGTTTGGTGACCCCTATTGACTGACTGTTTGGTGACCCCTAGTGACTGACTGGTTTTTGGTGACCCCTAGTGACTGACTGTTTGGTGACCCCTTGACTTTTGGTGACCCCTAGTGACTGACTGTTTGGTGACCCCTAGTGACTGACTGTTTGGTGACCCCATTGACTGACTGTTTGGTGACCCCTAGTGACTGACTGGTTTGGTGACCCCTATTGACTGACTGTTTGGTGACCCCTATTGACTGACTGTTTGGTGACCCCTAGTGACTGACTGTTTGGTGACCCCTAGTGACTGACTGGTTTGGTGACCCCTATTGACTGACTGTTTGGTGACCCCTAGTGACTGACTGTTTGGTGACCCCAAGTGACTGACTGGTTTGGTGACCCCTAGTGACTGACTGTTTGGTGACCCCTAGTGACTGACTGGTTTGGTGACCCCTATTGACTGACTGTTTGGTGACCCCTATTGACTGACTGTTTGGTGACCCCTAGTGACTGACTGTTTGGTGACCCCTAGTGACGGACTGTTTGGTGACCCCTAGTGACTGACTGGTTTGGTGACCCCTAGTGACTGACTGTTTGGTGACCCCATTGACTGACTGGTTTGGTGACCCCTAGTGACTGACTGTTTGGTGACCCCACTGACTGGTTTGGTGACTGACTGACTTTGGTGACCCCTAGTGACTGACTGGTTTGGTGACCCCTAGTGACTGACTGTTTGGTGACCCCTAGTGACTGACTGGTTTGGTGACCCCTATTGACTGACTGTTTGGTGATCCCTAGTGACTGACTGGTTTGGTGACCCCTAGTGACTGACTGGTTTGGTGACCCCATTGACTGTTTGGTGACCCCTAGTGACTGACTGGTTTGGTGACCCCTATTGACTGACTGTTTGGTGACCCCTAGTGACTGACTGGTTTGGTGACCCCTAGTGACTGTCTGGTTTGGTGACCCCTAGTGACTGACTGTTTGGTGACCCCTAGTGACTGACTGGTTTGGTGACCCTATTGACTGACTGTTTGGTGACCCCTAGTGACTGACAGTTTGGTGACCCCATTGACTGGTTTGGTGACCCCTAGTGACTGACTGTTTGGTGACCCCTAGTCACTGATTGTTTGGTGACCCCTAGTCACTGATTGTTTGGTGACCCCTAGTGACTGACTGGTTTGGTGACCCCTAGTGACTGACTGGTTTGGTGACCCCTAGTGACTGACTGGTTTGGTGACCCCTATTGATTGACTGTTTGGTGACCCCTAGTGACTGACTGTTTGGTGACCCCTAGTGACTGACTGTTTGGTGACCCCTAGTGACTGACTGTTTGGTGACCCCTAGTGACTGACTGTTTGGTGACCCCTAGTGACTGACTGTTTGGTGACCCCTAATCACTGATTGTTTGGTGACCCCTAGTGACTGACTGGTTTGGTGACCCCTAGTGACTGACTGGTTTGGTGACCCCTAGTGACTGACTGGTTTGGTGACCCCTAGTGACTGACTGTTTGGTGACCCCTAGTGACTGACTGTTTGGTGACCCCTAGTGACTGACTGTTTGGTGATCCCATTGACTGTTTGGTGACCACTAGTGACTGACTGTTTGGTGATCCCATTGACTGTTTGGTGACCCCTAGTGACTGACTGGTTTGTTGACCCCTAGTGACTGACTGTTTGGTGACCCCTAGTGACTGACTGTTTGGTGACCCCATTGACTGTTTGGTGACCCCTAGTGACTGACTGGTTTGGTGACCCCATTGACTGTTTGGTGACCCCTAGTGACTGACTGTTTGGTGACCCCTAGTGACTGACTGGTTTGGTGACCCTATTGACTGACTGGTTTGGTGACCCCTAGTGACTGACAGTTTGGTGACCCCATTGACTGGTTTGGTGACCCCTAGTGACTGATTGTTTGGTGACCCCTAGTCACTGATTGTTTGGTGACCCCTAGTGACTGACTTTTGGTGACCCCTAGTGACTGACTGGTTTGGTGACCCCTAGTGACTGACTGGTTTGGTGACCCCTATTGATTGACTGTTTGGTGACCCCTAGTGACAGACTGTTTGGTGACCCCTAGTGACTGACTGTTTGGTGACCCATTGACTGTTTGGTGACCCCTAGTGACTGACTGGTTTGGTGACCCTATTGACTGACTGTTTGGTGACCCCTAGTGACTGACTGTTTGGTGACCCCTAGTGACTGACTGGTTTGGTGACCCCATTGACTGTTTGGTGACCCCTGTGACTGACTGTTTGGTGACCCCTAGTGACTGACTGGTTTGGTGACCCTATTGACTGATCTGTTTGGTGACCCCTAGTGACTGACTGGTTTGGTGACCCCATTGACTGGTTTGGTGACCCCTGTGACTGACTGTTTGGTGACCCCTAGTGACTGATTGGTTTGGTGACCCCTAGTGACTGACTGGTTTGGTGACCCCTAGTGACTGACTGGTTTGGTGACCCCTATTGACTGACTGTTTGGTGACCCCTAGTGACTGACTGGTTTGGTGACCCCTAGTGACTGTCTGGTTTGGTGACCCCTAGTGACTGACTGTTTGGTGACCCCTAGTGACTGACTGGTTTGGTGACCCTATTGACTGACTGTTTGGTGACCCCTAGTGACTGACAGTTTGGTGACCCCATGACTGGTTTGGTGACCCCTAGTGACTGACTGTTTGGTGACCCCTAGTCACTGATTGTTTGGTGACCCCTAGTGACTGACTGGTTTGGTGACCCCTAGTGACTGACTGGTTTGGTGACCCCTAGTGACTGACTGGTTTGGTGACCCCTATTGATTGACTGTTTGGTGACCCCTAGTGACTGACTGTTTGGTGACCCCTAGTGACTGACTGTTTGGTGACCCCTAGTGACTGACTGTTTGGTGACCCCTAATCACTGATTGTTTGGTGACCCCTAGTGACTGACTGGTTTGGTGACCCCTAGTGACGGACTGTTTGGTGACCCCTATTGACTGACTGGTTTGGTGACCCCATTGACTGACTGGTTTGGTGACCCCAAGTGACTGACTGGTTTGGTGACCCCTAGTGACTGACAGTTTGGTGACCCCATTGACTGGTTTGGTGACCCCTAGTGACTGACTGTTTGGTGACCCCCTAGTCACTGATTGTTTGGTGACCCCTAGTGACTGACTGGTTTGGTGACCCCTAGTGACTGACTGGTTTGGTGACCCCTATTGATTGACTGTTTGGTGACCCCTAGTGACTGACTGTTTGGTGACCCCAAGTGACTGACTGGTTTGGTGACCCCTAGTGACTGACTGTTTGGTGACCCCTAGTGACTGACTGGTTTGGTGACCCCTATTGACTGACTGTTTGGTGACCCCTATTGACTGACTGTTTGGTGACCCCTAGTGACTGACTGTTTGGTGACCCCTAGTTTGACGGACTGTTTGGTGACCCCTAGTGACTGACTGGTTTGGTGACCCCTAGTGACTGACTGTTTGGTGACCCCATTGACTGACTGGTTTGGTGACCCCTAGTGACTGACTGTTTGGTGACCCCATTGACTGACTGACCCCACTTGACTGACTTTGGTGACCCCTAGTGACTGACTGGTTTGGTGACCCCTAGTGACTGACTGTTTGGTGACCCCTAGTGACTGACTGGTTTGGTGACCCCTATTGACTGACTGTTTGGTGATCCCTAGTGACTGACTGGTTTGGTGACCCCTAGTGACTGACTGGTTTGGTGACCCCATTGACTGTTTGGTGACCCCTAGTGACTGACTGGTTTGGTGACCCCTATTGACTGACTGTTTGGTGACCCCTAGTGACTGACTGGTTTGGTGACCCCTAGTGACTGTCTGGTTTGGTGACCCCTAGTGACTGACTGTTTGGTGACCCCTAGTGACTGACTGGTTTGGTGACCCTATTGACTGACTGTTTGGTGACCCCTAGTGACTGACAGTTTGGTGACCCCATTGACTGGTTTGGTGACCCCTAGTGACTGACTGTTTGGTGACCCCTAGTCACTGATTGTTTGGTGACCCCTAGTGACTGACTGGTTTGGTGACCCCTAGTGACTGACTGGTTTGGTGACCCCTAGTGACTGACTGGTTTGGTGACCCCTATTGATTGACTGTTTGGTGACCCCTAGTGACTGACTGTTTGGTGACCCCTAGTGACTGACTGTTTGGTGACCCCTAGTGACAGACTGTTTGGTGACCACTAGTGACTGACTGTTTGGTGACCCCTAGTCACTGATTGTTTGGTGACCCCTAATCACTGATTGTTTGGTGACCCCTAGTGACTGACTGGTTTGGTGACCCCTATTGATTGACTGTTTGGTGACCCTATTGACTGACTGGTTTGGTGACCCCTAGTGACTTACTGGTTTGGTGACCCCTATTGACTGACTGGTTTGGTGACCCCTATTGACTGACTGGTTTGGTGACCCTATTGACTGACTGGTGACCCCTAGTGACTGACTGGTTTGGTGACCCCTATTGACTGACTGGTGACCCCTAGTGACTGACTGGTTTGGTGACCCCTAGTGACTGACTGTTTGGTGACCCCATTGACTTTTTGGTGACCCCTAGTGACTGACTGTTTGGTGACCCCTAGTGACTGACTGGTTTGGTGACCCCTATTGACTGACTGTTTGGTGACCCCTAGTGACTGACTGGTTTGGTGACCCCTATTGACTGACTGTCTGGTGACCCCTATTGACTGACTGTTTGGTGACCCCTAGTGACTGACTGTTTGGTGACCCCTAGTGACTGACTGGTTTGGTGACCCCTATTGACTGACTGTTTGGTGACCCCTAGTGACTGACTGTTTGGTGACCCCAAGTGACTGACTGGTTTGGTGACCCCTAGTGACTGACTGTTTGGTGACCCCTAGTGACTGACTGGTTTGGTGACCCCTATTGACTGACTGTTTGGTGACCCCTATTGACTGACTGTTTGGTGACCCCTAGTGACTGACTGTTTGGTGACCCCTAGTGACGGACTGTTTGGTGACCCCTAGTGACTGACTGGTTTGGTGACCCCTAGTGACTGACTGTTTGGTGACCCCATTGACTGACTGGTTTGGTGACCCCTAGTGACTGACTGTTTGGTGACCCCATTGACTGACTGGTTTGGTGACCCCACTTGACTGACTTTGGTGACCCCTAGTGACTGACTGGTTTGGTGACCCCTAGTGACTGACTGTTTGGTGACCCCTAGTGACTGACTGGTTTGGTGACCCCTATTGACTGACTGTTTGGTGATCCCTAGTGACTGACTGGTTTGGTGACCCCTAGTGACTGACTGGTTTGGTGACCCCATTGACTGTTTGGTGACCCCTAGTGACTGACTGGTTTGGTGACCCCTATTGACTGACTGTTTGGTGACCCCTAGTGACTGACTGGTTTGGTGACCCCTAGTGACTGTCTGGTTTGGTGACCCCTAGTGACTGACTGTTTGGTGACCCCTAGTGACTGACTGGTTTGGTGACCCTATTGACTGACTGTTTGGTGACCCCTAGTGACTGACAGTTTGGTGACCCCATTGACTGGTTTGGTGACCCCTAGTGACTGACTGTTTGGTGACCCCTAGTCACTGATTGTTTGGTGACCCCTAGTCACTGATTGTTTGGTGACCCCTAGTGACTGACTGGTTTGGTGACCCCTAGTGACTGACTGGTTTGGTGACCCCTAGTGACTGACTGGTTTGGTGACCCCTATTGATTGACTGTTTGGTGACCCCTAGTGACTGACTGTTTGGTGACCCCTAGTGACTGACTGTTTGGTGACCCCTAGTGACAGACTGTTTGGTGACCACTAGTGACTGACTGTTTGGTGACCCCTAGTCACTGATTGTTTGGTGACCCCTAATCACTGATTGTTTGGTGACCCCTAGTGACTGACTGGTTTGGTGACCCCTAGTGACTGACTGGTTTGGTGACCCCTAGTGACTGACTGGTTTGGTGACCCCTAGTGACTGACTGTTTGGTGACCCCTAGTGACTGACTGTTTGGTGACCCCTAGTGACTGACTGTTTGGTGATCCCATTGACTGTTTGGTGACCACTAGTGACTGACTGTTTGGTGATCCCATTGACTGTTTGGTGACCCCTAGTGACTGACTGGTTTGTTGACCCCTAGTGACTGACTGTTTGGTGACCCCGTGACTGACTGTTTGGTGACCCCATTGACTGTTTGGTGACCCCTAGTGACTGACTGGTTTGGTGACCCCATTGACTGTTTGGTGACCCCTAGTGACTGACTGTTTGGTGACCCCTAGTGACTGACTGGTTTGGTGACCCTATTGACTGACTGTTTGGTGACCCCTAGTGACTGACAGTTTGGTGACCCCATTGACTGGTTTGGTGACCCCTAGTGACTGATTGTTTGGTGACCCCTAGTCACTGATTGTTTGGTGACCCCTAGTGACTGACTGGTTTGGTGACCCCTAGTGACTGACTGGTTTGGTGACCCCTAGTGACTGACTGGTTTGGTGACCCCTATTGATTGACTGTTTGGTGACCCCTAGTGACAGACTGTTTGGTGACCACTAGTGACTGACTGTTTGGTGATCCCATTGACTGTTTGGTGACCCCTAGTGACTGACTGGTTTGGTGACCCTATTGACTGACTGTTTGGTGACCCCTAGTGACTGACTGTTTGGTGACCCCTCGTGACTGACTGTTTGGTGACCCCATTGACTGTTTGGTGACCCCTAGTGACTGACTGGTTTGGTGACCCCTATTGACTGACTGTTTGGTGACCCCTAGTGACTGACTGGTTTGGTGACCCCATTGACTGTTTGGTGACCCCTAGTGACTGACTGTTTGGTGACCCCTAGTGACTGACTGGTTTGGTGACCCTATTGACTGACTGTTTGGTGACCCCTAGTGACTGACAGTTTGGTGACCCCATTGACTGGTTTGGTGACCCCTAGTGACTGACTGTTTGGTGACCCCTAGTCACTGATTGTTTGGTGACCCCTAGTGACTGACTGGTTTGGTGACCCCTAGTGACTGACTGGTTTGGTGACCCCTATTGACTGACTGTTTGGTGACCCCTAGTGACTGACTGGTTTGGTGACCCCTAGTGACTGTCTGGTTTGGTGACCCCTAGTGACTGACTGTTTGGTGACCCCTAGTGACTGACTGGTTTGGTGACCCTATTGACTGACTGTTTGGTGACCCCTAGTGACTGACAGTTTGGTGACCCCATTGACTGGTTTGGTGACCCCTAGTGACTGACTGTTTGGTGACCCCTAGTCACTGATTGTTTGTGACCCCTAGTGACTGACTGGTTTGGTGACCCCTAGTGACTGACTGGTTTGGTGACCCCTAGTGACTGACTGGTTTGGTGACCCCTATTGATTGACTGTTTGGTGACCCCTAGTGACTGACTGTTTGGTGACCCCTAGTGACTGACTGTTTGGTGACCCCTAGTGACTGACTGTTTGGTGACCCCTAGTCACTGATTGTTTGGTGACCCCTAATCACTGATTGTTTGGTGACCCCTAGTGACTGACTGGTTTGGTGACCCCTATTGATTGACTGTTTGGTGACCCCTAGTGACAGACTGTTTGGTGACCACTAGTGACTGACTGTTTGGTGATCCCATTGACTGTTTGGTGACCCCTAGTGACTGACTGGTTTGGTGACCCTATTGACTGACTGTTTGGTGACCCCTAGTGACTGACTGTTTGGTGACCCCAAGTGACTGACTGGTTTGGTGACCCCTAGTGACGGACTGTTTGGTGACCCCTATTGACTGACTGGTTTGGTGACCCCATTGACTGACTGGTTTGGTGACCCCAAGTGACTGACTGGTTTGGTGACCCCTAGTGACTGACAGTTTGGTGACCCCATTGACTGGTTTGGTGACCCCTAGTGACTGACTGTTTGGTGACCCCTAGTCACTGATTGTTTGGTGACCCCTAGTGACTGACTGGTTTGGTGACCCCTAGTGACTGACTGGTTTGGTGACCCCTATTGATTGACTGTTTGGTGACCCCTAGTGACTGACTGTTTGGTGACCCCTAGTGACTGACTGGTTTGGTGACCCCTAGTGACGGACTGTTTGGTGACCCCTGGTGACTGACTGGTTTGGTGACCCCTAGTGACGGACTGTTTGGTGACCACTAGTGACTGACTGTTTGGTGATCCCATTGACTGACTGGTGACCCCTACTGACTGACTGGTTTGGTGACCCCATTGACTGACTGGTGACCCCTAGTGACTGACTGGTTTGGTGACCCCTAGTGACTGACTGGTTTGGTGACCCCTATTGACTGACTGTTTGGTGACCCCTATTGACTGACTGTTTGGTGACCCCTAGTGACTGACTGGTTTGGTGACCCCTATTGACTGACTGTTTGGTGACCCCTAGTGACTGACTGGTTTGGTGACCCCTATTGACTGACTGGTTTGGTGACCCCTAGTGACTGACTGTTTGGTGACCCCATTGACTTTTTGGTGACCCCTAGTGACTGACTGGTTTGGTGACCCCTAGTGACTGACTGGTTTGGTGATCCCATTGACTGACTGGTGACCCCTAGTGACTGACTGGTTTGGTGACCCCATTGACTGACTGGTGACCCCTAGTGACTGACTGGTTTGGTGACCCCTAGTGACTGACTGGTTTGGTGACCCCATTGACTGTTTGGTGACCCCTAGTGACTGACTGTTTGGTGACCCCAAGTGACTGACTGGTTTGGTGACCCCTAGTGACTGACTGTTTGGTGACCCCTAGTGACTGACTGGTTTGGTGACCCCTAGTGACTGACTGTTTGGTGACCCCTAGTGACTGACTGTTTGGTGACCCCTAGTGACTGACTGGTTTGGTGACCCCTATTGACTGACTGTTTGGTGACCTCTATTGACTGACTGTTTGGTGACCCCTATTGACTGACTGTTTGGTGACCCCTAGTGACTGACTGTTTGGTGACCCCTAGTGACGGACTGTTTGGTGACCCCTAGTGACTGACTGGTTTGGTGACCCCTAGTGACTGACTGTTTGGTGACCCCAAGTGACTGACTGGTTTGGTGACCCCTAGTGACTGACTGTTTGGTGACCCCTTGTGACTGACTGTTTGGTGACCCCTAGTGACTGACTGGTTTGGTGACCCCTAGTGACTGACTGTTTGGTGACCCCTAGTGACTGACTGGTTTGGTGACCCCTAGTGACTGACTGGTTTGGTGACCCCTATTGACTGACTGTTTGGTGACCTCTATTGACTGACTGTTTGGTGACCCCTATTGACTGACTGTTTGGTGACCCCTATTGACTGACTGTTTGGTGACCCCTAGTGACTGACTGTTTGGTGACCCCTAGTGACGGACTGTTTGGTGACCCCTAGTGACTGACTGGTTTGGTGACCCCATTGACTGACTGGTTTGGTGACCCCACTTGACTGACTTTTTGGTGACCCCTAGTGACTGACTGGTTTGGTGACCCCATTGACTGTTTGGTGACCCCTAGTGACTGACTGGTTTGGTGACCCCTAGTGACTGACTGTTTGGTGACCCCTAGTGACTGACTGGTTTGGTGACCCCTATTGACTGACTGGTTTGGTGACCCCTATTGACTGACTGTTTGGTGACCCCTATTGACTGACTGGTTTGGTGACCCCTATTGACTGACTGGTTTGGTGACCCCTATTGACTGACTGGTGACCCCTAGTGACTGACTGGTTTGGTGACCCCATTGACTGACTGGTGACCCCTAGTGACTGACTGGTTTGGTGACCCCTAGTGACTGACTTTTTGGTGACCCCTAGTGACTGACTGTTTGGTGACCCCTAGTGACTGACTGGTTTGGTGACCCCTATTGACTGACTGTTTGGTGACCCCTAGTGACTGACTGGTTTGGTGACCCCTATTGACTGACTGTCTGGTGACCCCTATTGAATGACTGTTTGGTGACCCCTATTGACTGAATGTTTGGTGACCCCTAGTGACTGACTGTTTGGTGACCCCTATTGACTGACTGTTTGGTGACCCCTAGTGACTGACTGTTTGGTGACCCCATTGACTGACTGGTTTGGTGACCCCACTTGACTGACTTTGGTGACCCCTAGTGACTGACTGGTTTGGTGACCCCTAGTGACTGACTGTTTGGTGACCCCTAGTGACTGACTGGTTTGGTGACCCCTATTGACTGACTGTTTGGTGACCCCTAGTGACTGACTGTTTGGTGACCCCTAGTGACTGACTGGTTTGGTGACCCCATTGACTGTTTGGTGACCCCTAGTGACTGACTGGTTTGGTGACCCCTAGTGACTGACTGTTTGGTGACCCCATTGACTGACTGGTTTGGTGACCCCTAGTGACTGACTTTGGTGACCCCTAGTGACTGACTGGTTTGGTGACCCCTAGTGACTGACTGTTTGGTGACCCCTAGTGACTGACTGGTTTGGTGACCCCTATTGACTGACTGTTTGGTGACCCCTAGTGACTGACTGGTTTGGTGACCCCTATTGACTGACTGTTTGGTGACCCCTAGTGACTGACTGGTTTGGTGACCCCTAGTGACTGTCTGGTTTGGTGACCCCTAGTGACTGACTGTCTGGTGACCCCTAGTGACTGACTTGTTTGGTGACCCCATTGACTGACTGGTTTGGTGACCCCTAGTGACTGACTGTTTGGTGACCCCTATTGACTGACTGGTTTGGTGACCCCTAGTGACTGACTGTTTGGTGACCCCTAGTGACTGACTGGTTTGGTGACCCCTATTGACTGACTGGTTTGGTGACCCCTAGTGACTGACTGTTTGGTGACCCCTATTGACTGACTGGTTTGGTGACCCCTATTGACTGACTGGTTTGGTGACCCCTATTGACTGACTGGTGACCCCTAGTGACTGACTGTTTGGTGACCCCATTGACTTTTTGGTGACCCCTAGTGACTGACTGTCTGGTGACCCCTATTGACTGACTGTTTGGTGACCCCTAGTGACTGACTGTTTGGTGACCCCTAGTGACTGACTGGTTTGGTGACCCCTATTGACTGACTGTTTGGTGACCCCTAGTGACTGACTGTTTGGTGACCCGAAGTGACTGACTGGTTTGGTGACCCCTAGTGACTGACTGTTTGGTGACCCCTAGTGACTGACTGGTTTGGTGACCCCTATTGACTGACTGTTTGGTGACCCCTATTGACTGACTGTTTGGTGACCCCTAGTGACTGACTGTTTGGTGACCCCTAGTGACGGACTGTTTGGTGACCCCTAGTGACTGACTGGTTTGGTGACCCCTAGTGACTGACTGTTTGGTGACCCCATTGACTGACTGGTTTGGTGACCCCTAGTGACTGACTGTTTGGTGACCCCACTTGACTGACTTTGGTGACCCCTAGTGACTGACTGGTTTGGTGACCCCTAGTGACTGACTGTTTGGTGACCCCTAGTGACTGACTGGTTTGGTGACCCCTATTGACTGACTGTTTGGTGATCCCTAGTGACTGACTGGTTTGGTGACCCCTAGTGACTGACTGGTTTGGTGACCCCGTTGACTGTTTGGTGACCCCTAGTGACTGACTGGTTTGGTGACCCCTATTGACTGACTGGTTTGGTGACCCCTAGTGACTGTCTGGTTTGGTGACCCCTAGTGACTGACTGTTTGGTGACCCCTAGTGACTGACTGGTTTGGTGACCCTATTGACTGACTGTTTGGTGACCCCTAGTGACTGACAGTTTGGTGACCCCATTGACTGGTTTGGTGACCCCTAGTGACTGACTGTTTGGTGACCCCTAGTCACTGATTGTTTGGTGACCCCAGTCACTGATTGTTTGGTGACCCCTAGTGACTGACTGGTTTGGTGACCCCTAGTGACTGACTGGTTTGGTGACCCCTAGTGACTGACTGGTTTGGTGACCCCTATTGATTGACTGTTTGGTGACCCCTATTGACTGACTGGTTTGGTGACCCCTATTGACTGACTGGTTTGGTGACCCCTAGTGACTGACTGTTTGGTGACCCCTATTGACTGACTGGTTTGGTGACCCCTATTGACTGACTGGTTTGGTGACCCCTATTGACTGACTGGTGACCCCTAGTGACTGACTGTTTGGTGACCCCATTGACTTTTTGGTGACCCCTAGTGACTGACTGTCTGGTGACCCCTATTGACTGACTGTTTGGTGACCCCTAGTGACTGACTGTTTGGTGACCCCTAGTGACTGACTGGTTTGGTGACCCTATTGACTGACTGTTTGGTGACCCCTAGTGACTGACTGTTTGGTGACCCGAAGTGACTGACTGGTTTGGTGACCCCTAGTGACTGACTGTTTGGTGACCCCTAGTGACTGACTGGTTTGGTGACCCCTATTGACTGACTGTTTGGTGACCCCTATTGACTGACTGTTTGGTGACCCCTAGTGACTGACTGTTTGGTGACCCCTAGTGACGGACTGTTTGGTGACCCCTAGTGACTGACTGGTTTGGTGACCCCTAGTGACTGACTGTTTGGTGACCCCATTGACTGACTGGTTTGGTGACCCCTAGTGACTGACTGTTTGGTGACCCCACTTGACTGACTTTGGTGACCCCTAGTGACTGACTGGTTTGGTGACCCCTAGTGACTGACTGTTTGGTGACCCCTAGTGACTGACTGGTTTGGTGACCCCTATTGACTGACTGTTTGGTGATCCCTAGTGACTGACTGGTTTGGTGACCCCTAGTGACTGACTGGTTTGGTGACCCCTTGACTGTTTGGTGACCCCTAGTGACTGACTGGTTTGGTGACCCCTATTGACTGACTGGTTTGGTGACCCCTAGTGACTGTCTGGTTTGGTGACCCCTAGTGACTGACTGTTTGGTGACCCCTAGTGACTGACTGGTTTGGTGACCCTATTGACTGACTGTTTGGTGACCCCTAGTGACTGACAGTTTGGTGACCCCATTGACTGGTTTGGTGACCCCTAGTGACTGACTGTTTGGTGACCCCTAGTCACTGATTGTTTGGTGACCCCTAGTCACTGATTGTTTGGTGACCCCTAGTGACTGACTGGTTTGGTGACCCCTAGTGACTGACTGGTTTGGTGACCCCTAGTGACTGACTGGTTTGGTGACCCCTATTGATTGACTGTTTGGTGACCCCTAGTGACTGACTGTTTGGTGACCCCTAGTGACTGACTGTTTGGTGACCCCTAGTGACAGACTGTTTGGTGACCACTAGTGACTGACTGTTTGGTGACCCCTAGTCACTGATTGTTTGGTGACCCCTAATCACTGATTGTTTGGTGACCCCTAGTGACTGACTGGTTTGGTGACCCCTATTGACTGACTGTCTGGTGACCCCTATTGACTGACTGTTTGGTGACCCCTAGTGACTGACTGTTTGGTGACCCCTAGTGACTGACTGGTTTGGTGACCCCTATTGACTGACTGTTTGGTGACCCCTAGTGACTGACTGTTTGGTGACCCCAAGTGACTGACTGGTTTGGTGACCCCTAGTGACTGACTGTTTGGTGACCCCTAGTGACTGACTGGTTTGGTGACCCCTATTGACTGACTGTTTGGTGACCCCTATTGACTGACTGTTTGGTGACCCCTAGTGACTGACTGTTTGGTGACCCCTAGTGACGGACTGTTTGGTGACCCCTAGTGACTGACTGGTTTGGTGACCCCTAGTGACTGACTGTTTGGTGACCCCATTGACTGACTGGTTTGGTGACCCCTAGTGACTGACTGTTTGGTGACCCCACTTGACTGACTTTGGTGACCCCTAGTGACTGACTGGTTTGGTGACCCCTAGTGACTGACTGTTTGGTGACCCCAAGTGACTGACTGGTTTGGTGACCCTATTGACTGACTGTTTGGTGATCCCTAGTGACTGACTGGTTTGGTGACCCCTAGTGACTGACTGGTTTGGTGACCCCGTTGACTGTTTGGTGACCCCTAGTGACTGACTGGTTTGGTGACCCCTATTGACTGACTGTTTGGTGACCCCTAGTGACTGACTGGTTTGGTGACCCCTAGTGACTGTCTGGTTTGGTGACCCCTAGTGACTGACTGTTTGGTGACCCCTAGTGACTGACTGGTTTGGTGACCCTATTGACTGACTGTTTGGCGACCCCTAGTGACTGACAGTTTGGTGACCCCATTGACTGGTTTGGTGACCCCTAGTGACTGACTGTTTGGTGACCCCTAGTCACTGATTGTTTGGTGACCCCTAGTCACTGATTGTTTGGTGACCCCTAGTGACTGACTGGTTTGGTGACCCCTAGTGACTGACTGGTTTGGTGACCCCTAGTGACTGACTGGTTTGGTGACCCCTATTGATTGACTGTTTGGTGACCCCTAGTGACTGACTGTTTGGTGACCCCTAGTGACTGACTGTTTGGTGACCCCTAGTGACAGACTGTTTGGTGACCACTAGTGACTGACTGTTTGGTGACCCCTAGTCACTGATTGTTTGGTGACCCCTAATCACTGATTGTTTGGTGACCCCTAGTGACTGACTGGTTTGGTGACCCCTATTGATTGACTGTTTGGTGACCCCTATTGACTGACTGGTTTGGTGACCCCTAGTGACTGACTGGTTTGGTGACCCCTATTGACTGACTGGTTTGGTGACCCCTATTGACTGACTGGTTTGGTGACCCCTATTGACTGACTGGTGACCCCTAGTGACTGACTGGTTTGGTGACCCCTATTGACTGACTGGTGACCCCTAGTGACTGACTGGTTTGGTGACCCCTAGTGACTGACTGTTTGGTGACCCCATTGACTTTTTGGTGACCCCTAGTGACTGACTGTTTGGTGACCCCTAGTGACTGACTGGTTTGGTGACCCCTATTGACTGACTGTTTGGTGACCCCTAGTGACTGACTGGTTTGGTGACCCCTATTGACTGACTGTCTGGTGACCCCTATTGACTGACTGTTTGGTGACCCCTAGTGACTGACTGTTTGGTGACCCCTAGTGACTGACTGGTTTGGTGACCCCTATTGACTGACTGTTTGGTGACCCCTAGTGACTGACTGTTTTGTGACCCCAAGTGACTGACTGGTTTGGTGACCCCTAGTGACTGACTGTTTGGTGACCCCTAGTGACTGACTGGTTTGGTGACCCCTATTGACTGACTGTTTGGTGATCCCTATTGACTGACTGTTTGGTGACCCCTAGTGACTGACTGTTTGGTGACCCCTAGTGACGGACTGTTTGGTGACCCCTAGTGACTGACTGGTTTGGTGACCCCTAGTGACTGACTGTTTGGTGACCCCATTGACTGACTGGTTTGGTGACCCCTAGTGACTGACTGGTTTGGTGACCCCACTTGACTGACTTTGGTGACCCCTAGTGACTGACTGGTTTGGTGACCCCTAGTGACTGACTGTTTGGTGACCCCTAGTGACTGACTGGTTTGGTGACCCCTATTGACTGACTGTTTGGTGATCCCTAGTGACTGACTGGTTTGGTGACCCCTAGTGACTGACTGGTTTGGTGACCCCATTGACTGTTTGGTGACCCCTAGTGACTGACTGGTTTGGTGACCCCTATTGACTGACTGTTTGGTGACCCCTAGTGACTGACTGGTTTGGTGACCCCTAGTGACTGTCTGGTTTGGTGACCCCTAGTGACTGACTGTTTGGTGACCCCTAGTGACTGACTGGTTTGGTGACCCTATTGACTGACTGTTTGGTGACCCCTAGTGACTGACAGTTTGGTGACCCCATTGACTGGTTTGGTGACCCCTAGTGACTGACTGTTTGGTGACCCCTAGTCACTGATTGTTTGGTGACCCCTAGTCACTGATTGTTTGGTGACCCCTAGTGACTGACTGGTTTGGTGACCCCTAGTGACTGACTGGTTTGGTGACCTCTAGTGACTGACTGGTTTGGTGACCCCTATTGATTGACTGTTTGGTGACCCCTAGTGACTGACTGTTTGGTGACCCCTAGTGACTGACTGTTTGGTGACCCCTAGTGACTGACTGTTTGGTGACCCCTAGTGACAGACTGTTTGGTGACCACTAGTGACTGACTGTTTGGTGACCCCTAGTCACTGATTGTTTGGTGACCCCTAATCACTGATTGTTTGGTGACCCCTAGTGACTGACTGGTTTGGTGACCCTTAGTGACTGACTGGTTTGTTGACCCCTAGTGACTGACTGGTTTGGTGACCCCTAGTGACTGACTGTTTGGTGACCCCTAGTGACTGACTGTTTGGTGACCACTAGTGACTGACTGTTTGGTGATCCCATTGACTGTTTGGTGACCCCTAGTGACTGACTGGTTTGGTGACCCTATTGACTGACTGTTTGGTGACCCCTAGTGACTGACTGTTTGGTGACCCCTCGTGACTGACTGTTTGGTGACCCCATTGACTGTTTGGTGACCCCTAGTGACTGACTGGTTTGGTGACCCCTATTGACTGACTGTTTGGTGACCCCTAGTGACTGACTGTTTGGTGATCCCATTGACTGTTTGGTGACCACTAGTGACTGACTGTTTGGTGATCCCATTGACTGTTTGGTGACCCCTAGTGACTGACTGGTTTGTTGACCCCTAGTGACTGACTGTTTGGTGACCCCTCGTGACTGACTGTTTGGTGACCCCATTGACTGTTTGGTGACCCCTAGTGACTGACTGGTTTGGTGACCCCATTGACTGTTTGGTGACCCCTAGTGACTGACTGTTTGGTGACCCCTAGTGACTGACTGGTTTGGTGACCCTATTGACTGACTGTTTGGTGACCCCTAGTGACTGACAGTTTGGTGACCCCATTGACTGGTTTGGTGACCCCTAGTGACTGATTGTTTGGTGACCCCTAGTCACTGATTGTTTGGTGACCCCTAGTGACTGACTGGTTTGGTGACCCCTAGTGACTGACTGGTTTGGTGACCCCTAGTGACTGACTGGTTTGGTGACCCCTATTGATTGACTGTTTGGTGACCCCTAGTGACAGACTGTTTGGTGACCACTAGTGACTGACTGTTTGGTGATCCCATTGACTGTTTGGTGACCCCTAGTGACTGACTGGTTTGGTGACCCTATTGACTGACTGGTTTGGTGACCCCTAGTGACTGTCTGGTTTGGTGACCCCTAGTGACTGACTGTTTGGTGACCCCTAGTGACTGACTGGTTTGGTGACCCTATTGACTGACTGTTTGGTGACCCCTAGTGACTGACAGTTTGGTGACCCCATTGACTGGTTTGGTGACCCCTAGTGACTGACTGTTTGGTGACCCCTAGTCACTGATTGTTTGGTGACCCCTAGTCACTGATTGTTTGGTGACCCCTAGTGACTGACTGGTTTGGTGACCCCTAGTGACTGACTGGTTTGGTGACCCCTAGTGACTGACTGGTTTGGTGACCCCTATTGATTGACTGTTTGGTGACCCCTAGTGACTGACTGTTTGGTGACCCCTAGTGACTGACTGTTTGGTGACCCCTAGTGACAGACTGTTTGGTGACCACTAGTGACTGACTGTTTGGTGACCCCTAGTCACTGATTGTTTGGTGACCCCTAATCACTGATTGTTTGGTGACCCCTAGTGACTGACTGGTTTGGTGACCCTATTGATTGACTGTTTGGTGACCCCTATTGACTGACTGGTTTGGTGACCCCTAGTGACTGACTGGTTTGGTGACCCCTATTGACTGACTGGTTTGGTGACCCCTATTGACTGACTGGTTTGGTGACCCCTATTGACTGACTGGTGACCCCTAGTGACTGACTGGTTTGGTGACCCCTATTGACTGACTGGTGACCCCTAGTGACTGACTGGTTTGGTGACCCCTAGTGACTGACTGTTTGGTGACCCCATTGACTTTTTGGTGACCCCTAGTGACTGACTGTTTGGTGACCCCTAGTGACTGACTGGTTTGGTGACCCCTATTGACTGACTGTTTGGTGACCCCTAGTGACTGACTGGTTTGGTGACCCCTATTGACTGACTGTCTGGTGACCCCTATTGACTGACTGTTTGGTGACCCCTAGTGACTGACTGTTTGGTGACCCCTAGTGACTGACTGGTTTGGTGACCCCTATTGACTGACTGTTTGGTGACCCTAGTGACTGACTGTTTTGTGACCCCAAGTGACTGACTGGTTTGGTGACCCCTAGTGACTGACTGTTTGGTGACCCCTAGTGACTGACTGGTTTGGTGACCCCTATTGACTGACTGTTTGGTGATCCCTATTGACTGACTGTTTGGTGACCCTAGTGACTGACTGTTTGGTGACCCCTAGTGACGGACTGTTTGGTGACCCCTAGTGACTGACTGGTTTGGTGACCCCTAGTGACTGACTGTTTGGTGACCCCATTGACTGACTGGTTTGGTGACCCCTAGTGACTGACTGGTTTGGTGACCCCACTTGACTGACTTTGGTGACCCCTAGTGACTGACTGGTTTGGTGACCCCTAGTGACTGACTGTTTGGTGACCCCTAGTGACTGACTGGTTTGGTGACCCCTATTGACTGACTGTTTGGTGATCCCTAGTGACTGACTGGTTTGGTGACCCCTAGTGACTGACTGGTTTGGTGACCCCATTGACTGTTTGGTGACCCCTAGTGACTGACTGGTTTGGTGACCCCTATTGACTGACTGTTTGGTGACCCCTAGTGACTGACTGGTTTGGTGACCCCTAGTGACTGTCTGGTTTGGTGACCCCTAGTGACTGACTGTTTGGTGACCCTAGTGACTGACTGGTTTGGTGACCCTATTGACTGACTGTTTGGTGACCCCTAGTGACTGACAGTTTGGTGACCCCATTGACTGGTTTGGTGACCCTAGTGACTGACTGTTTGGTGACCCCTAGTCACTGATTGTTTGGTGACCCCTAGTCACTGATTGTTTGGTGACCCCTAGTGACTGACTGGTTTGGTGACCCCTAGTGACTGACTGGTTTGGTGACCTCTAGTGACTGACTGGTTTGGTGACCCCTATTGATTGACTGTTTGGTGACCCCTAGTGACTGACTGTTTGGTGACCCCTAGTGACTGACTGTTTGGTGACCCCTAGTGACTGACTGTTTGGTGACCCCTAGTGACAGACTGTTTGGTGACCACTAGTGACTGACTGTTTGGTGACCCCTAGTCACTGATTGTTTGGTGACCCCTAATCACTGATTGTTTGGTGACCCCTAGTGACTGACTGGTTTGGTGACCCCTAGTGACTGACTGGTTTGGTGACCCCTAGTGACTGACTGGTTTGGTGACCCCTAGTGACTGACTGTTTGGTGACCCCTAGTGACTGACTGTTTGGTGACCACTAGTGACTGACTGTTTGGTGATCCCATTGACTGTTTGGTGACCCCTAGTGACTGACTGGTTTGGTGACCCTATTGACTGACTGTTTGGTGACCCCTAGTGACTGACTGTTTGGTGACCCCTCGTGACTGACTGTTTGGTGACCCCATTGACTGTTTGGTGACCCCTAGTGACTGACTGGTTTGGTGACCCCTATTGACTGACTGTTTGGTGACCCCTAGTGACTGACTGTTTGGTGATCCCATTGACTGTTTGGTGACCACTAGTGACTGACTGTTTGGTGATCCCATTGACTGTTTGGTGACCCCTAGTGACTGACTGGTTTGTTGACCCCTAGTGACTGACTGTTTGGTGACCCTCGTGACTGACTGTTTGGTGACCCCATTGACTGTTTGGTGACCCCTAGTGACTGACTGGTTTGGTGACCCCATTGACTGTTTGGTGACCCCTAGTGACTGACTGTTTGGTGACCCCTAGTGACTGACTGGTTTGGTGACCCTATTGACTGACTGTTTGGTGACCCCTAGTGACTGACAGTTTGGTGACCCCATTGACTGGTTTGGTGACCCCTAGTGACTGATTGTTTGGTGACCCCTAGTCACTGATTGTTTGGTGACCCCTAGTGACTGACTGGTTTGGTGACCCCTAGTGACTGACTGGTTTGGTGACCCCTAGTGACTGACTGGTTTGGTGACCCCTATTGATTGACTGTTTGGTGACCCCTAGTGACAGACTGTTTGGTGACCACTAGTGACTGACTGTTTGGTGATCCCATTGACTGTTTGGTGACCCCTAGTGACTGACTGGTTTGGTGACCCTATTGACTGACTGTTTGGTGACCCCTAGTGACTGACTGTTTGGTGACCCCTCGTGACTGACTGTTTGGTGACCCCATTGACTGTTTGGTGACCCCTAGTGACTGACTGGTTTGGTGACCCCTATTGACTGACTGGTTTGGTGACCCCTAGTGACTGCCTGGTTTGGTGACCCCATTGACTGTTTGGTGACCCCTAGTGACTGACTGTTTGGTGACCCCTAGTGACTGACTGGTTTGGTGACCCTATTGACTGACTGTTTGGTGACCCCTAGTGACTGACAGTTTGGTGACACCATTGACTGGTTTGGTGACCCCTAGTGACTGACTGTTTGGTGACCCCTAGTCACTGATTGTTTGGTGACCCCTAGTCACTGATTGTTTGGTGACCCCTAGTGACTGACTGGTTTGTTGACCCCTAGTGACTGACTGGTTTGGTGACCCCTAGTGACTGACTGGTTTGGTGACCCCTATTGATTGACCGTTTGGTGACCCCTAGTGACTGACTGTTTGGTGACCCCTAGTGACTGACTGTTTGGTGACCCCTAGTGACAGACTGTTTGGTGACCACTAGTGACTGACTGTTTGGTGACCCCTAGTCACTGATTGTTTGGTGACCCCTAATCACTGATTGTTTGGTGACCCCTAGTGACTGACTGGTTTGGTGACCCCTAGTGACTGGTTTGGTGACCCCTAGTGACTGACTGGTTTGGTGACCCCTATTGATTGACTGTTTGGTGACCCCTAGTGACTGACTGTTTGGTGACCCCTAGTGACAGACTGTTTGGTGACCACTAGTGACTGACTGTTTGGTGATCCCATTGACTGTTTGGTGACCCCTAGTGACTGACTGGTTTGGTGACCCTATTGACTGACTGTTTGGTGACCCCTAGTGACTGACTGTTTGGTGACCCCTCGTGACTGACTGTTTGGTGACCCCATTGACTGTTTGGTGACCCCTAGTGACTGACTGGTTTGGTGACCCCATTGACTGTTTGGTGACCCCTAGTGACTGACTGTTTGGTGACCCCTAGTGACTGACTGGTTTGGTGACCCTATTGACTGACTGTTTGGTGACCCCTAGTGACTGACAGTTTGGTGACCCCATTGACTGGTTTGGTGACCCCTAGTGACTGATTGTTTGGTGACCCCTAGTCACTGATTGTTTGGTGACCCCTAGTGACTGACTGGTTTGGTGACCCCTAGTGACTGACTGGTTTGGTGACCCCTATTGATTGACTGTTTGGTGACCCCTAGTGACAGACTGTTTGGTGACCACTAGTGACTGACTGTTTGGTGATCCCATTGACTGTTTGGTGACCCCTAGTGACTGACTGGTTTGGTGACCCTATTGACTGACTGTTTGGTGACCCCTAGTGACTGACTGTTTGGTGACCCCTCGTGACTGACTGTTTGGTGACCCCATTGACTGTTTGGTGACCCCTAGTGACTGACTGGTTTGGTGACCCCTATTGACTGACTGTTTGGTGACCCCTAGTGACTGACTGGTTTGGTGACCCTATTGACTGACTGTTTGGTGACCCCTAGTGACTGACAGTTTGGTGACCCCATTGACTGGTTTGGTGACCCCTAGTGACTGACTGTTTGGTGACCCCTAGTCACTGATTGTTTGGTGACCCCTAGTGACTGACTGGTTTGGTGACCCCTAGTGACTGACTGGTTTGGTGACCCCTATTGATTGACTGTTTGGTGACCCCTAGTGACTGACTGTTTGGTGACCCCTAGTGACTGACTGTTTGGTGACCCCTAGTGACAGACTGTTTGGTGACCACTAGTGACTGACTGTTTGGTGATCCCATTGACTGTTTGGTGACCCCTAGTGACTGACTGGTTTGGTGACCCTATTGACTGACTGTTTGGTGACCCCTAGTGACTGACTGTTTGGTGACCCCTCGTGACTGACTGTTTGGTGACCCCATTGACTGTTTGGTGACCCCTAGTGACTGACTGGTTTGGTGACCCCTAGTGACTGACTGGTTTGGTGACCCCTAGTGACTGACTGGTTTGGTGACCCCTAGTGACTGTCTGGTTTGGTGACCCCTAGTGACTGACTGTCTGGTGACCCCTAGTGACTGACTGGTTTGGTGACCCCATTGACTGACTGGTTTGGTGACCCCTAGTGACTGACTGTTTGGTGACCCCTAGTGACTGACTGTTTGGTGACCCCATTGAATGTTTGGTGACCCCTAGTGACTGACTGGTTTGGTGACCCTATTGACTGACTGTTTGGTGACCCCTAGTGACTGACTGTTTGGTGACCCCAAGTGACTGACTGGTTTGGTGACCCCTAGTGACGGACTGTTTGGTGACCCCTATTGACTGACTGGTTTGGTGACCCCAAGTGACTGACTGGTTTGGTGACCCCTAGTGACTGACAGTTTGGTGACCCCATTGACTGGTTTGGTGACCCCTAGTGACTGACTGTTTGGTGACCCCTAGTCACTGATTGTTTGGTGACCCCTAGTGACTGACTGGTTTGGTGACCCCTAGTGACTGACTGGTTTGGTGACCCCTATTGATTGACTGTTTGGTGACCCCTAGTGACTGACTGTTTGGTGACCCCTAGTGACTGACTGGTTTGGTGACCCCTAGTGACGGACTGTTTTGTGACCCCTGGTGACTGACTGGTTTGGTGACCCCTAGTGACGGACTGTTTGGTGACCACTAGTGACTGACTGTTTGGTGATCCCATTGACTGACTGGTTTGGTGACCCCATTGACTGACTGGTGACCCCTAGTGACTGACTGGTTTGGTGACCCCTAGTGACTGACTGGTTTGGTGACCCCTATTGACTGACTGTTTGGTGACCCCTAGTGACTGACTGTTTGGTGACCCCTACTGACTGACTGGTTTGGTGACCCCATTGACTGACTGGTGACCCCTAGTGACTGACTGGTTTGGTGACCCCTAGTGACTGACTGGTTTGGTGACCCCTATTGACTGACTGTTTGGTGACCCCTATTGACTGACTGTTTGGTGACCCCTAGTGACTGACTGGTTTGGTGACCCCTATTGACTGACTGTTTGGTGACCCCTAGTGACTGACTGGTTTGGTGACCCCTATTGACTGACTGGTTTGGTGACCCCTAGTGACTGACTGTTTGGTGACCCCATTGACTTTTTGGTGACCCCTAGTGACTGACTGGTTTGGTGACCCCTAGTGACTGACTGTTTGGTGACCCCATTGACTTTTTGGTGACCCCTAGTGACTGACTGGTTTGGTGACCCCTAGTGACGGACTGTTTGGTGACCACTAGTGACTGACTGGTTTGGTGATCCCATTGACTGACTGGTGACCCCTAGTGACTGACTGGTTTGGTGACCCCATTGACTGACTGGTGACCCCTAGTGACTGACTGGTTTGGTGACCCCTAGTGACTGACTGGTTTGGTGACCCCATTGACTGTTTGGTGACCCCTAGTGACTGACTGTTTGGTGACCAAGTGACTGACTGGTTTGGTGACCCCTAGTGACTGACTGTTTGGTGACCCCTTGTGACTGACTGTTTGGTGACCCCTAGTGACTGACTGGTTTGGTGACCCCTAGTGACTGACTGTTTGGTGACCCCTAGTGACTGACTGTTTGGTGACCCCTAGTGACTGACTGGTTTGGTGACCCCTATTGAATGACTGTTTGGTGACCTCTATTGACTGACTGTTTGGTGACCCCTATTGACTGACTGTTTGGTGACCCCTAGTGACTGACTGTTTGGTGACCCCTAGTGACGGACTGTTTGGTGACCCCTAGTGACTGACTGGTTTGGTGACCCCTAGTGACTGACTGTTTGGTGACCCCATTGACTGACTGGTTTGGTGACCCCACTTGACTGACTTTTTGGTGACCCCTAGTGACTGACTGGTTTGGTGACCCCATTGACTGTTTGGTGACCCCTAGTGACTGACTGGTTTGGTGACCCCTATTGACTGACTGTTTGGTGACCCCTAGTGACTGACTGGTTTGGTGACCCCTAGTGACTGACTGGTTTGGTGACCCCATTGCCTGTTTGGTGACCCCTAGTGACTGACTGGTTTGGTGACCCCTAGTTACGGACTGTTTGGTGACCCCTAGTGACTGACTGTCTGGTGACCCCTAGTGACTGACTGGTTTGGTGACCCCTATTGACTGACTGTTTGGTGACCCCTAGTGACTGACTGTTTGGTGACCCCATTGACTGTTTGGTGACCCCTAGTGACTGACTGGTTTGGTGACCCCAAGTGACTGACTGGTTTGGTGACCCTTAGTGACGTACTGTTTGGTGACCCCTAGTGACGGACTGTTTGGTTTGGTGACCCCATTGACTGACTGGTTTGGTGACCCCTCTTGACTGACTGTTTGGTGACACCAAGTGACTGACTGGTTTGGTGACCCCTAGTGACTGAAAGTTTGGTGACCCCATTGACTGGTTTGGTGACCCCTAGTGACTGACTGTTTGGTGACCCCTAGTCACTGATTGTTTGGTGACCCCTAGTGACTGACTGGTTTGGTGACCCCTAGTGACTGACTCGTTTGGTGACCCCTAGTGACTGACTGGTTTGGTGACCCCTAGTCACTGATTGTTTGGTGACCCCTAGTGACTGACTGTTTGGTGACACCTAGTGACTGACTATTTGGTGACTGACTGGTTTGGTGACCACTAGTGACTGACTGTTTGGTGATCCCATTGACTGACTGGTGACCCCTAGTGACTGACTGGTTTGGTGACCCCTATTGACTGACTGTTTGGTGACCCCTAGTGACTGACTGGTTTGGTGACCCCTATTTACTGACTGTTTGGTGACCCCTAGTGACTGACTGGTTTGGTGACCGCTATTGAATGACTGTTTGACCCCTATTGACTGACTGTTTGGTGACCCCTAGTGACTGACTGGTTTGGTGACCCCTAGTGACTGACTGTTTGGTGACCCCATTGACTTTTTGGTGACCCTAGTGACTGACTGGTTTGGTGACCCCTAGTGACTGACTGTTTGGTGACCCCTAGTGACTGACTGGTTTGGTGACCCCATTGACTTTTTGGTGACCCCTAGTGACTGACTGGTTGGTGACCCCTAGTGACTGACTGTTTGGTGACCCCATTGACTTTTTGGTGACCCCTAGTGACTGACTGGTTTGGTGACCCCTAGTGACGGACTGTTTGGTGACCACTAGTGACTGACTGGTTTGGTGACCCCATTGACTGACTGGTGACCCCTAGTGACTGACTGTTTGGTGACCCCATTGACTTTTTGGTGACCCCTAGTGACTGACTGGTTTGGTGACCCCTAGTGACTGACTGTTTGGTGACCCCTAGTGACTGACTGTTTGGTGACCCCATTGACTTTTTGGTGACCCCTAGTGACTGACTGGTTTGGTGACCCCTAGTGACTGACTGGTTTTGGTGACCCCTAGTGACTGACTGTTTGGTGACCACTAGTGACTGACTGGTTTGGTGACCCCTAGTGACGGACTGTTTGGTGATCCCATTGACTGACTGGTGACCCCTAGTGACTGACTGGTTTGGTGACCCCACTGACTGACTGGTGACCCCTAGTGACTGACTGGTTTGGTGACCCCATTGACTTTTTGGTGACCCCTAGTGACGTACTGTTTGGTGACCCCTAGTGACTGACTGGTTTGGTGACCCCATTGACTGACTGGTTTGGTGACCCCTCTTGACTGACTGTTTGGTGACACCAAGTGACTGACTGGTTTGGTGACCCCTAGTGACTGAAAGTTTGGTGACCCCATTGACTGGTTTGGTGACCCCTAGTGACTGACTGTTTGGTGACCCCTAGTCACTGAATGTTTGGTGACCCCTAGTGACTGACTGGTTTGGTGACCCCTAGTGACTGACTCGTTTGGTGACCCCTAGTGACTGACTGGTTTGGTGACCCCTAGTGACTGACTGTTTGGTGACACCTAGTGACTGACTATTTGGTGACTGACTGGTTTGGTGACCACTAGTGACTGACTGTTTGGTGATCCCATTGACTGACTGGTGACCCCTAGTGACTGACTGGTTTGGTGACCCCTATTGACTGACTGTTTGGTGACCCCTAGTGACTGACTGGTTTGGTGACCCCTATTGACTGACTGTTTGGTGACCCCTAGTGACTGACTGGTTTGGTGACCCCTATTGACTGACTGTTTGGTGACCCCTAGTGACTGACTGGTTTGGTGACCCCTATTGACTGACTGTTTGACCCCTATTGACTGACTGTTTGGTGACCCCTAGTGACTGACTGGTTTGGTGACCCCTAGTGACTGACTGTTTGGTGACCCCTAGTGACTGACTGTTTGGTGACCCCATTGACTTTTTGGTGACCCCTAGTGACTGACTGGTTTGGTGACCCCTAGTGACTGACTGTTTGGTGACCACTAGTGACTGACTGGTTTGGTGACCCCTAGTGACGGACTGTTTGGTGATCCCATTGACTGACTGGTGACCCCTAGTGACTGACTGGTTTGGTGACCCCACTGACTGACTGGTGACCCCTAGTGACTGACTGGTTTGGTGACCCCATTGACTTTTGGTGACCCCTAGTGACTGACTGGTTTGGTGACCCCTAGTGACTGAGTG
>NW_027010649.1:0-29884 GCF_036934945.1 Oncorhynchus masou masou | reverse complement strand
TGCCCCTGAACAGGCAGTTAACCCAAATCTTTTTTAATTTTAATTTTATTTTACTAGGCAAGTCAGTTAAGAACAAATTCTTATTTTCAATGACGGCCTAGGAACAAACTAGGCCGTCATTGAAAATAAGAATTTGTTCTTAACTGACTTGTCTATTAAAATAAAATTAAAATTAAAAAAGATTTGTGATTGCCCCTAGCAAGCGGACTAGTTTAATATTCTTTGTTATATGCTTGTTTATATGTTCCGTCGCCCTTTCTGCAGAGTTCTCCGGGGCAGGCTGGTTTTAGAAGGGAACTATTCGGTTAGAGAGCAAAGGCAAGTCGTACGAATTTACATGCGTGTTTTCGCATGCTAATATCACCAGTGTTATCATCTGACAAAGAGTGTTTAGTCACCAGTGTGTTATCATCTGACAAAGAGTGTTTAGTCACCAGTGTGTTATCATCTGACAAAGAGTGTTTAGTCAGTGTGTTATCATCTGACAGAGTGTTTAGTCACCAGTGTGTTATCATCTTACAAAGAGTGTTTAGTCACTAGTGTGTTATCATCTGACAAAGAGTGTTTAGTCACCAGTGTGTTATCATCTGACAAAGAGTGTTTAGTCACCAGTGTGTTATCATCTTACAAAGAGTGTTTAGTCACCAGTGTGTTATCATCTTACAAAGAGTGTTTAGTCAGTGTGTTATCATCTGACAAAGAGTGTTTAGTCACCAGTGTCATCATCTTACAAAGAGTGTTTAGTCACCAGTGTCATCTTACAAAGAGTGTTTAGTCACCAGTGTTATCTTACAAAGAGTGTTTAGTCACCAGTGTTATCTTACAAAGAGTGTGAATATAGTTAATGTAAAGTGTTTACATGCAAGTCTTGGCATTACTTCTTGCCCTGCTGCCATCTATCCATAATGTATGTCTTCTATACCAGGGGTTCCCAAACTCCTTCACTCGTCCAGCACTGGGGAACCTCACTCCCTAAGGTCTGCAACACTAAGATGACGAGAGCAACTGATGATGCACTACCTCATTTTGAAATTGTGCATTCCACGATTACAACTTTCAACAGTACGTTTAAAGTTGGACTGAGTTACTTTTTTTTGTGGGGAGGGGGACCCCTGCCGATCCCCTCAGAGCCAGTGTGTCTCTGGGGTCATGCATTGTATTATTGTTTTGTTATGTAATAAACCTTGGCACTTTGGTCAACTCTGACAGACCTGTAATTGACTTGTCTTGAGGACCTCCCCTCGTGTAGAACAAGGTGGCGCACTACAGTTTACATATAGCAACACATTGCACTTGTTCTAGATAGTTATCATGGCTTATCTCAAACACCGCTTACTAACCACATTAATACAACCTCTACAGGTTGCTGCAGTACATTGTATCCTCTACAGGCTGCTGCAGTACATTGTAGCCTCTAGAGGCTGCTGCAGTACATTGTAACCTCGAGAGGCTGCTGCAGTACACTGTAGCCTCTAGAGGCTGCTGCAGTACATTGTAGCCTTGAGAGGCTGCTGCAGTACATTTACATTTACATTTAAGTCATTTAGCAGACGCTCTTATCCAGTACATTGTAGCCTCTAGAGGCTGCTGCAGTACATTGTAGCCTCTTATTATACACATGGATTATTACCGTTACTGTTCCCTCCTGAGGACCGAAGCTTGGGCATGCCTCCTGCAAAGAGACCTCCTAGTACTGGTCCTCCTCCTCCGCCACCTCCTCCTCCTCCTCCCCCTCCTCCACCTCCTCCACCACCTCCACCTTTGGGTTCTGTGAAGAAAGGTATTCAATCTCTTTTCCTCCGGCACAAGACCATAGCTTTTGAAATCTAATTATCTGCAGAAGGCCTTTGTAGGTTTCAAGTAGCTTCCATATTTCCTAATGGTTAGACTGAGGATGAGTACATTCTGAGTAAAGCCTTGAGAATGCACAGCATCAGAGAACCCTTTACTCACTGTCAATGATGGGTTGACTCCTGTCATTGGTCACGGCCTTCTTCAGGCGAGCTCCTTTTCCGATATCAGACAGTAAGGCGTTTCTTCCTTGTGCTTCATTCTTGCTGAGTGATGGCTTCTGTGTATTTGCCTGATGAATGTTGACAACATAAAACACAAACAAAGAAGCCAGTTAAGTAATATAGGAAATTATATAGTATTACCTAGGACGACAACTTGCACAATCACATTGCCATGCTGGAAACGCTTCCTGTCACTACCACAAGGTGGCGCTATTGAACAAGGTCAAAACTGCACTGACCTAAGAAATTTCCCTTCAATCACTCATGACAGAAGGGGGATGAGAGGTTATCTGACAGGAGGGGGATGAGAGGTTATCTGACAGAAGGTGGCTGAGAGGTTATCTGACAGGAGGTGGCTGAGAGGTTATCTGACAGGAGGTGGCTGAGAGGTTATCTGACAGGAGGTGGCTGAGAGGTTATCTGACAGGAGGTGGCTGAGAGGTTATCTGACAGGAGGTGGCTGAGAGGTTATCTGACAGGAGGTGGCTGAGAGGTTATCTGACAGGAGGGGGATGAGAGGTTATCTGACAGGAGGGGGATGAGAGGTTATCTGACAGGAGGGGGATGAGAGGTTATCTGACAGAAGGTGATGCTGTCTTCATCTAAGATTACATCTAAACTGAATGAAATTTTCCATCGTCATGTTAACTCATATCAGTAGTTTCAAATATAACTAGGGCGTCTTTGGCGTGCTTACCACAGCGAAGGTTGGGGGTGGGGGAGGGGCAGGGGGTGGTGGGGGAGGAGGCATCTTCTCTCTCTCTCTTCAGTTATTCTTCTACAGCTTCACCCCTGATGGAGAGAATACACGCAATCCATTAAATACCTCCTAAACATCCACACAAACAGTAGGCTTACAGATGCTATACACATAACCAGGCTGGACCACAACAAACCTTCAGAGACATGGGAACACACACACACACACACACACACACACACACACACACCTCTCCAACTGGGCACAGGCGTCAAGTTCAACATCTAGTTTTAATTTGCATTTGGTTGAGTTGTCAACTAACATGAATTCAACGTGAAATGTCACCATGTCATTGGATTAAGGTTAAAAGTTTTGGGGGAAAAAAATGAAATTCCCTGAGAGGTTGATGACTTTTTACAAATCTAAACAGTTTTCCACTTTGATTCAATGTCATCACAATACTTAAAAAAATAAAAAAAATAAAGAATTATGACGTGGAAACAATGTTGATTCAACCAGTTTTTACCCAGTGGGCTTTCACCACAGTCCTTAGAGCAAGCTGTGTGACTGCAGACACATAATATTGTCTTTGCACAGAAATAACAGGATGTATTGAAATAACTTGCAAAGTACATGAGCTATAAAACCACAAGGGAAACAATCACATTGATCAAGCAACACTTCCTGGTACAGCAGACAGATGCTTTAGAAGCTTCTGATAGGCTAATTGACATAATTTGAGTCAATTGGGGGTGTACCCTGTGGATGTATGTCAAGGCCTACCTTCAAACTCAGTGCCGCTTTGCTTGACATCATGGGAAAATCAAAAGAAATCAGCCAAGACCTCAGAAAAAATTGTAGACCTCCACAAGTCAGATTCATCCTTGGGAGCAATTTCCAAACGCCTGAAGGTACCACGTTCATCTTTGCAAACAATAGTACGCAAGTATAAAAACCATGGGACCATGCAGTCGTCATACCACTCAGGAAGGAGACGGTCTTTCTCCTAGAGATGAACGTACTTTGGTGCGAAAAGTGCGAATCAATCCCAGAACAACAGCAAAGGACATTGTGAAGATGCTGGAGGAAACAGGTACAAAAGCATCTATATCCACAGTAAAACAAATCCTATAAATCGACATAACCTGAAAGACCGCTCAGCAAGGAAGAAGCCACTGCTCCAAAACGACCATAAAAAAGCCAGACTATGGTTTGCAACTGCACATGGGGACAAAGATCGTACTTTTTGGAGAAATGTCCCCTGGTATGATGAATCAAAAATAGAACTGTTTGGCCATAATGACCATCGTTATGTTTGAAGGAAAAAGGGGGATGCTTGCAAGCCGAAGAACACCATCCCAACCATGAAGCACGGGGGTGGCAGCATCATGTTGTGGGGGTGCTTTGCTGCAGGAGGGCCAGGTGCACTTCACAAAATAGATGGCATCATGAGGACGGAAAATTATGTGAATATATTGAAGCAACATCTCAAGACATCAGTCAGGAAGTTAAAGCTTGGTCGCAAATGGGTCTTCCAAATGGACAATGACACAAAGCATACTTCCAAAGTTGTGGCAAAATGGCTTAAGGACAACAAAGTCAAGGTATTGGAGTGGCCATCACAAAGCCCTGACCTCAATCCCATAGAAAATATGTGGGCAGAACTGAAAAAGCATGTGTGAGCAAGGAGGCCTACAAACCTGACTCAGTTACACCAGCTTTGTCAGGAGGAATGGGCCAAAATTCACCCAACTTATTGTGGGAAGCTTGTGGAAGGCTACCCAAAACGTTTGACCCAAGTTAAACAATTTAAAGGCAATGAGAACAAGTACAATCAATTTGTATGTAAACTTCTGACCCATTGGGAATATAATGAAAGAAATAAACGCTGATATAAAAACACTCTACTATTATTCTGACATTTCACATTCTTAAAATAAAGTGATGATCCTAACTTATCTAAGACAGGGAATTTTTACTTGGATTAAATGTCAGGAATTGTGAAAAACTGAGTTTAAGTGTATTTGGCTAAGGTGTATGTAAACTTCTGACTTCAACTGTAGATACACCCTATGTTTGAATAAAATCAACTATATGTAGGCCACAGAGCTCGTCTGATGCTTTAAGCACTGTGATTAAAAATGAAGGCACACAAATTACTCAAGAGGGAGTTAGAGATCAATATAGCCTAACCAGAAGAAGAAAAAAAACTGTTTCGCATCCTCCTCTTCCCGCTGTTGCTGGCCTTCTCAGATTCTGCCGTTACTCTCCTGAAGTTACCTGTAAGAGGCTACACCAGTGACCGCTAACCTTTTCCATTTTGAGTGCCAGGGTATAGTACCATTTCTACTGATTCATTATGATTTTCATCTGCACATTTTTCGTAGAACAGCTTCATTCAATTTATAATAAAGTCTTCATATCTCAAAATAAATGTAGTGGTTAATCAAAATGATATCTAAATGAAAATGCTACCATTTTAAATATAACTTCTATTGCCATTGGTAATGTGTAAAAACAGCCTACATAAATCCAACAAATACACTACAGCCTGCATGTAGAACATATCCTGATGAAAACAGATATCCTAGAAATCACATTGGCTATGCATGGACTGTCTGTAAGAAACATTGTACAACTATCAACTTGGTCCAGCCCAAAGCTTGTGCTAGCAAACTTGCAACATTGTATAAAATATTCTGGTCTGTCAGAGTTTCTGCACCAGTGAGCTCCAGACAGACAGAGCTGTAGGCTAAGTTGCACAAGGGATAAGAAGTAATCAGGGAGGCCTATTTTATGACGTTTCCACCGGATCAGAGCATGACATTTTCCCCTTTTATGCTGAGTGGTTATCGAAAGAGAGCTGGGAATATTCTTCAAACAGGCTAGGTGCGCGTCCTTACTCAAGATTGACAGGAGCACTCCAAACAAAAGACGATGAATAAATTGACAACTCGTAAATGGAACGTTTTTTCCTCACAAGTGTAGCCTAGGTTGAACACTCTACAAACAATGTGTCCACTCCTACAATGACAATGGTAAGACTAATAATAATATATTGAATGCATTACCGTAACCAAACAAACATTGTAGATTAAAAATGGTCGGAATTAACGGTAGGCTAAATGTACTACTGGTGATAGTGGTGTGCCATCCCCTCTGCAATGGACGAGTCCACCCAGACAGGCAATGGACGAGTCCACCCAGACAGGCAATGGACGAGTCCACCCAGACAGGCAATGGACGAGTCCACCCAGACAGGCAATGGACGAGTCCACCCAGACAGGCAATGGACGAGTCCACCCAGACAGGCAATGGACTAGTCCACCCAGACAGGCAAAGGACTAGTCCACCCAGACAGGCAAAGGACTAGTCCACCCAGACAGGCAAAGGACTAGTCCACCCAGACAGGCAAAGGACTAGTCCACCCAGACAGGCAAAGGACTAGTCCACCCAGACAGGCAAAGGACTAGTCCACCCAGACAGGCAAATGGACTAGTCCACCCAGACAGGCAAATGGACTAGTCCACCCAGACAGGCAAATGGACTAGTCCACTCAGACAGGTGTAAATCAGACAGGTGTCTTGTGTTGCTATAAAAAAATATATATATATTTTATAAATATAAACGTAATATGTAAAGTGTTGGTCCCATGTTTCATGAGGTGAAATAAAAAAAATCCCAGAAATGGTCGATTTGCACAAAAAGCTCATTTCTAGCTCAATTTTGTGTGCAAATGTGATTACATGCCGTGTTATTGAGCATTTATCCTTTACGAAGATGGTGGATGGATTTCAAGAAGCTGATTAAACAGCATGACCATTACACAGGTGCACCTTGTGCTGGGGACAATAAAAGGCCACTTTAAATGGTACAGTTTTCGGGTCTGAGGAATATTTCTCTCTGTAATAAAACAACATTTTTTTGGGGAAAACTCATTCTGATTGGCTGGGCCTGGCTCCCCAGTGGAGGGGCCTATGCCCTCCAAGGCCCACCCATGGCTGCACCCCTGCTCAGTCATGTGAAATCCATGGATGAGGGCCTAATGAATTAACTTCAATTGACTGTGCACGAGGGCCTTCAAAAGGGGGGCCCCGCCAGTTCCCCATCCCTGTTATAGACGAGCCCAGTCCATATGCGATTTACATTAGTTATAGACTAGCCCAGTCCATATGTGATTTACATTAGTTATAGACTAGCCCAGTCCATATGTGATTTACATTAGTTATAGACTAGCCCAGTCCATATACATGTGATTGGCATTAGTTATAGATTAGCCCAGTCCATATACATGTGATTGGCATTAGTTATAGATTAGCCCAGTCCATATACATGTGATTGGCATTAGTTATAGATTAGCCCAGTCCATATACATGTGATTGGCATTAGTTATAGACTAGCCCAGTCCATGAGTGATTTACATTAGTTATAGATTAGCCCAGTCCATGAGTGATTTACATTAGTTATAGACTAGCCCAGTCCATATGTGATTTACATTAGTTATAGACTAGCCCAGTCCATATGTGATTTACATTAGTTATAGACTAGCCCAGTCCATATGTGATTTACATTAGTTATAGACTAGCCCAGTCCATATACATGTGATTGGCATTAGTTATAGATTAGCCCAGTCCATATACATGTGATTGGCATTAGTTGTAGATTAGCCCAGTCCATATACATGTGATTGGCATTAGTTGTAGATTAGCCCAGTCCATATACATGTGATTGGCATTAGTTATAGATTAGCCCAGTCCATATACATGTGATTGGCATTAGTTGTAGATTAGCCCAGTCCATATCCATGTGATTGGCATTAGTTGTAGATTAGCCCAGTCCATATCCATGTGATTGGCATTAGTTACCAGTCAACAGAGAGACAGAGAGACAGAGAGAGAGAGAGAGGTGACAGAGAGAGAGGTGACAGAGAGAGAGAGGTGACAGAGAGAGAGGTGACAGAGAGAGACAGAGAGAGAGACAGAGAGAGAGACAGAGAGAGAGAGAGAGAGAGAGGTGACAGAGAGAGACAGAGAGAGACAGAGAGAGAGACAGGTGACAGAGAGAGAGGTGACAGAGAGAGACAGAGAGAGAGACAGAGAGAGAGACAGAGAGAGAGAGAGAGGTGAGAGAGGTGACAGAGAGAGAGAGGTGACAGAGAGAGAGAGGTGACAGAGAGAGAGAGGTGACAGAGAGAGAGAGGTGACAGAGAGAGAGAGGTGACAGAGAGAGAGAGGTGACAGAGAGAGAGAGGTGACAGAGAGAGAGAGACCAAGAGAGAGAGAGAGAGAGAGAGACAGAGAGAGAGAGACAGAGAGAGAGAGAGAGACAGAGAGAGAGAGAGAGACAGAGAGAGAGAGAGAGAGAGAGAGAGAGAGAGAGACAGAGAGAGAGAGAGAGAGAGACAGAGACAGAGAGAGAGACAGAGAGAGAGAGACAGAGAGAGAGAGACAGAGAGAGAGAGACAGAGAGAGAGAGAGACAGAGAGACAGAGAGAGAGACAGAGAGAGAGACAGAGAGAGAGAGACAGAGAGAGAGACAGAGAGAGAGAGACAGAGAGAGAGAGACAGAGAGAGAGATACAGAGAGAGAGATACAGAGAGAGAGATACAGAGAGAGAGATACAGAGAGAGAGACAGAGAGAGAGACAGAGAGAGAGACAGAGAGAGAGAGGTGACAGTTTCAGCTGCAGAGGCCTCTATCTTCCTGTCAACGTGGTCAACAGGAAGACCTGACACGAAAGAGACCCAACCCACAGCCATCCTGTCTCTACATCCCCTCTCTCTCCATCTCTCTAAAGCAGCACCCTTATATCTCACAAAATCTCTCTACACCCCCCTCTCTCTACTAAAGTACTTTGCTATCTCTCTAAGGCAGCACCTTGCTCTTGCTCTCTAAGGCAGCACCTCGCTCTCGCTCTCTCTCTAAGGCAGCACCTCGCTCTCGCTGTCTCTCTAAGGCAGCACCTCGCTCTCGCTCTCTAAGGCAGCACCTCGCTATCGCTCTCCCTCTCTGTCTAAGGCAGCATCTCGCTCTAAGGCAGCACCTCACTCTCGCTCTCTCTCTCTAAGGCAGTACCTTGCTCTCGCTCTCTCTCTCTAAGGCATCACCTCGCTCTCGCTCTCTCTCTCTAAGGCATCACCTCGCTATCTCTCTCTCTAAGGCAGCACCTCGCTATTAATCTTGACCATTTCTTTGGATTACTCATGTCTTATTGTTAGGACGAAAAGGTTTGGTCCAAATCAGATGTTAGGTACTACATTTAAAAAAATGAACAATTTGGATGCAATCAATTAGCTTAATCTCTCAGAGATCAAATGATATTTCAATAATGTAATGTTGCTGGAATGCTCGTCTTATCTGTTTCTAACAGATTTCAGAACAATCTGAGATGAGGGTTGTTGAAATCCTCTCCCTTGTGCTTTTTGAGGTGGTACGACAGTCCCTAGTCTCTCAGCCCACCTCTTGATGACTTCAAACACCCTCTGATAGGAACAGAGAGCAGTAGTGGAGGCCCCTCTCTCCTCTCCAGCTCTCTGTAAGCCAGCGGGACACTGCGGTAGCCGGAACAGCTGACCCTGTCCTTGAGATAACAACATGATACCGCCACCTGTCCTCTAAACCACTGCATTCCAGTGTTCCATTCCAGTGTTCCATTCCAGTGTTCCATTCCAGTGTTCCATTCCAGTGTTCCATTCCAGTGTTCCATTCCAGTGATGGTTGGGATGCTGAAACTGCCCGACCCAGAGACACTTGACCCTCAGCTGGATCAGTTTGACATTGTTGTTTCAGGGGAAGATGCCATCTAGCACAAGGTTCAGTCAATAAAGGAAGGATATGAGGAGTCTGAAAAGTATTTCATGAACTGAAAATGACCCATATTAGTTTCAATGACGATTTTGAAACTGACAGCATGGCTATATGGAGAAGTGTTCAACAACAAGACCTTTGCAGACTTTACGTCGGATTCAGTCTTTTACAATTACCACGTCACACTGTGCGATGTTAACGAATTAAAATCTTTAATGTCAACCTGGCCAGATTGTACGATTTGCTTCTGTCGTCACATTCTGCGATTGGCTTGAGAGGCGACATCAGCAGACCTGGGCTACATTAACCACAGCGGTGTGTATGATCTGCACCTGTGTCAGCACCAGCAGACCTGGGCTACATTAACCACAGCGGTGTGTTTGATCTGCACCTGTGTCAGCACCAGCAGACCTGGGCTACATTAACCACAGCGGTGTGTATGATCTGCACCTGTGTCAGCACCAGCAGACCTGGGCTACATTAACCACAGCGGTGTGTTTGATCTGCACCTGTATCAGCACCAGCAGACCTGGGCTACATTAACCACAGCGGTGTGTATGATCTGCACCTGTGTCAAAGCACCAGACCTGGCTACATTAACCACAGTGGTGTGTTAAATCTGCACCTGTATCAGCACCATAAGACCTGGGCTACATTAACCACAGCGGTGTATGATCTGCACCTGTGTCAGCACCAGCAGACCTGGGCTACATTAACCACAGCGGTGTGTTTGATCTGCACCTGTGTCAGCACCAGCAGACCTGGGCTACATTAACCACAGCGGTGTGTTTGATCTGCACCTGTGTCAGCACCAGCAGACCTGGGCTACATTAACCACAGCGGTGTTTGATCTGCACCCACTGTGTCAGCACCAGCAGACCTGGGCTACATTAACCACAGCGGTGTGTTTGATCTGCATCTGTGTAGCACCAGCAGACCTGGGCTACATTAACCACAGTGGTGTGTTAGATCTGCACCTGTGTCGGTCGCAGGCCTGGGCCCTACATGGTGTGTTTGATCTGCACCTGTGTCAGACCAGCAGACCTGGGCTACATTAACCACAGCCCGGTGTTTGATCTGCATCTGTATCAGCACCAGCAGACCTGGGCTAGCCTCACTGTGTTTGATCTGCATCTGTGAGTGAATGAAATTACTGTCTGAAAAACTGAAAGTATGCATCTGCAGGTCAAAAAAACCTGGGCTATATTAATATGTGTTTGATAATAATAAAACGTATATAATATATGAAAAACTAGAAAATGTGCATCTCACACATAATAATAATAAATTTTATTTAATTATTATTATTTTAAACTTTATCAATCACGAGACCGTCTCGTAACACAAGCCACACTACATGATAAAGGCCCAAAACATCTGACAGAACTTTGTTGGAGCCTACAACTGTACATAGTGGCACTGAACCAGCAGACCCTGGGCCTGCTCACTGAACCAGCAGGCCTCGAATCTGTCACACTGGAACCAGCAGGCCTCGACCCTGTCACACTGAACCAGCCAAGACTCGTAGTGGTCACGCTAAGACAGCAGACCTCCACCCTGTCACACTGAACCAGCAAGCCTCCGACCCTGTCACACTGAACCAGCAGGCCTCGGCCCCGTCACACTGGAACCAGCAAGCCGTAGTCCACACTGAACCAGCAGACCCTCCACCCTGTCACACTGAACCAGCAGGCCTCGGCCCTGTCACACTGAACCAGTCCAAGACAGCAGGCCTCGGTACTGAACCAGCAGGCCTCGACCCCGTCACACTGAACCAGCCAGGCCTCGTGGTACACTGAACCAGCAGACCTCGAATTCTGTCACACTGAACCAGCAGGCCTCTCGACCCTGTCACACTGAACCAGCCAAGACGTAGTGGTACTGAACCAGCAGACCTCCACCCTGTCACACTGAACCAGCAAGCCTCGACCCTGTCACACTGAACCAGCAGACCTCGACCCTGTCACACTGAACCAGCAGGCCCTGACCCTGTCACACTGAACCAGCCAAGACGTAGTGGTACTGAACCAGCAGGCCTCGACCCCGTCACACTGAACCAGCCAAGACGTAGTGGTACTGAACCAGCAGACCTCGACCCTGTCACACTGAACCAGCAGGCCTCGACCCTGTCACACTGAACCAGCCAAGACGTAGTGGTACTGAACCAGCAGACCTCCACCCTGTCACACTGAACCAGCAGGCCTCAACCCTGTCACACTGAACCAGCCAAGACGTAGTGATACTGAACCAGCAGACCTCCACCCTGTCACACTGAACCAGCAAGCCTCGACCCTGTCACACTGAACCAGCCAAGACGTAGTGGTACTGAACCAGCAGGCCTCGACCCTGTCACACTGAACCAGCCAAGACGTAGTGGTACTGAACCAGCAGGCCTCGACCCCGTCACACTGAACCAGCCAAGACGTAGTGGTACTGAACCAGCAGACCTCGACCCTGTCACACTGAACCAGCAGACCTGCGACCCTGTCACACTGAACCAGCAGGCCTCGGCCTGTCACTGAACCAGCAGACCCTCCAACCCCGTCACACTGAACCAGCAGGCCTCGACCCATGTCACACTGAACCAGGCCTCGGCCACTGTCACCTGAGCGAGCCAAGGCGTGGTGGTATCGAACCAGCAGGCCTGACACCATGCACTGAACCAGCAGGCCTCGAGGCCTGTCACACTGAACCAGCAGATCTCGGCCCTGTCCACTGGGCTTGAGCCAAGGCGTGGCCCGGTATGAACCCAGGAGGCCTCAACCCCGTCTCACACTGAACCCAGCAGGCCTCGACCCACGTCACATTGAACCCAGCTGAGCCTCGACCCGTCACACTGAACACCAGCAGACCTCGACCCTGTCACACTGAACCAGCAGGCCTCGACCCTGTCACACTGAACCAGCAGGCCTCGACCCTGTCACACTGAACCAGCAGACCTCGACCCTGTCACACTGAACCAGCAGACCTCGACCCTGTCACACTGAACCAGCAGACCTCGACCCCGTCACACTGAATCAGCAGGCCTCGACCCCGTCACACTGAACCAGCAGACCTCGACCCTGTCACACTGAACCAGCAGACCTCGACCCTGTCACACTGAACCAGCAGACCTCGACCCTGTCACACTGAACCAGCAGACCTCGACCCAGTCACACTGAACCAGCAGACCTCGACCCCGTCACACTGAACGAGCCAAGACGTAGTGGTATCGAACCAGCAGGCCTCGACCCCGTCACACTGAACCAGCAGACCTCGACCCAGTCACACTGAACCAGCAGACCTCGACCCCGTCACACTGAACGAGCCAAGACGTAGTGGTATCGAACCAGCAGGCCTCGACCCCGTCACACTGAACCAGCAGGCCTCGACCCTGTCACACTGAACCAGCAGACCTCGACCCTGTCACACTGAACCAGCAGACCTCGACCCCGTCACACTGAACCAGCAGACATCGACCCCGTCACACTGAACCAGCAGGCCTCGACCCCGTCACACTGAACCAGCAGACCTCGACCCCGTCACACTGAACCAGCAGACCTCGACCCTGTAACACTGAACCAGCAGACCTCGACCCTGTAACACTGAACCAGCAGACCTCGACCCTGTCACACTGAACCAGCAGACCTCGACCCCGTCACACTGAACCAGCAGACCTCGACCCTGTCACACTGAACGAGCCAAGACGTAGTGGTATCGAACCAGCAGGCCTCGACCCCGTCACACTGAACCAGCAGACCTCGACCCCGTCACACTGAACCAGCAGACCTCGACCCTGTCACACTGAACGAGCCAAGACGTAGTGGTATCGAACCAGCAGGCCTCGACCCCGTCACACTGAATCAGCAGGCCTCGACCCCGTCACACTGAACCAGCAGGCATCGAACCCGTCACACTGAACCAGCAGACCTCGACCCCGTCACACTGAACCAGCAGACCTCGACCCCGTCACACTGAACCAGCAGGCCTCGACCCCGTCACACTGAACCAGCAGGCCTCGACCCTGTCACACTGAACCAGCAGACCTCGACCCTGTCACACTGAACCAGCAGACCTCGACCCTGTCACACTGAACCAGCAGACCTCGACCCCGTCACACTGAACCAGCAGGCCTCGACCCTGTCACACTGAACGAGCAGGCCTCGACCCTGTCACACTGAACGAGCAGACCTCGACCCCGTCACACTGAACCAGCCATGACGTCTGACAATCGTTTATGTTTGATTGTTTTCCTACAACGTGTACATTTTGTCAAGGAGGGCAAAATATTACAGTCTGCAAAGGCATTAAGGAAGCATTTTAAAATGACATCACCTTCAGAGATGTGCAACCCAACTGCACTGAAGGCAATCTGGAACCCCCCCACCTCTACACTACTCCTCATTGTTTAGCGATGAGCACCACTGACATGCACCCCTCCGGCTAATATTAGAGAAATAGCTTCCCACAATGGAGACATTGATATCAGTGCCACAAGCAGGGAGCCACGAGCCTGGAAGAAGATACGTGGCCTGAGACCATGGATGACACACCACATCATCCCTAGTGGGCCTGGCCTGCTCTTAAAAGGGCATCTCCAGGCATTTATAGGAATGAAGCAGATAACACACACACACACACAGAGTGACAGAGACAGAGAGAGAGAGACACAGAGACAGAGAGAGAGAGACAGAGAGAGAGACACAGACAGAGAGAGAGACAGAGAGAGAGAGAGAGAGAGAGAGAGAGAGAGAGAGAGACACAGAGACAGAGAGACAGAGAGAGACAGAGAGAGACAGAGACAGAGAGAGACACAGAGACAGAGAGAGAAAGAGACAGAAGTGAGCGAGAGAGAAAACCCCCCAGAGAATCTACTCCAGGCAAAAGGAAAGGCAGATGATTCCGCTGTAGAGAGAAACACATGGCTACTGCTGGCTACTCAGACGTTCTCATAGTCACAACCCCATGTTTGTTTACATGTTGTTTCTCTGGAACTATAATGACTATGTAAACAACAACAGGGTTGTGTGAACAACTACTGGACCGGACTCCTCTGTTTTCATTCTGGTGAACTCTACCCTGCAGCCCTGGTTTCTGCTAGGCTGGAAAACCAGGCTCTCTGCATTGTGTCCCGCCAACCCCTCTTTACGCTACTGCTACTCTCTGTTCATCATATACGCATAGTCACTTAATCCATATCTACATGTACATACTACCTCAATCAGCCTGACTAACCGGTGTCTGTATGTAGCCTCGCTACTGTATATAGCCTCGCTACTGTTTATAGCCTCGCTACTGTATATAGCCTCGCTACTGTATATAGCCTCGCTACTGTATACAGCCTCGCTACTGTTTATAGCCTCGCTACTGTTTATAGCCTCCCTACTGTATACAGCCTCGCTACTGTATACAGCCTCGCTACTGTTTATAGCCTCGCTACTGTATACAGCCTCGCTACTGTTTATAGCCTCGCTACTGTTTATAGCCTCGCTACTGTATACAGCCTCGCTACTGTTTATAGCCTCGCTACTGTTTATAGCCTCGCTACTGTTTACAGCCTCGCTACTGTTTATAGCCTCGCTACTGTTTATAGCCTCGCTACTGTTTACAGCCTCGCTACAGTTTATAGCCTCGCTACTGTATACAGCCTCGCTACAGTTTACAGCCTCGCTACAGTTTACAGCCTCGCTGCTGTATACAGCCTCGCTACAGTTTACAGCCTCGCTACTGTTTACAGCCTCGCTACTGTATACAGCCTCGCTACAGTTTACAGCCTCGCTACAGTTTACAGCCTCGCTGCTGTATATAGCCTCGCTACTGTATACAGCCTCGCTACAGTTTACAGCCTCGCTACAGTTTACAGCCTCGCTACAGTTTACAGCCTCGCTGCTGTATATAGCCTCGCTACTGTATACAGCCTCGCTACAGTTTACAGCCTCGCTACTGTTTACAGCCTCGCTACTGTTTATAGCCTCGCTACTGTATACAGCCTCGCTACTGTTTATAGCCTCGCTACTGTTTATAGCCTCGCTACTGTTTACAGCCTCGCTACTGTTTATAGCCTCGCTACTGTTTACAGCCTCGCTACTGTTTACAGCCTCGCTACTGTTTATAGCCTCGCTACTGTTTATAGCCTCGCTACTGTTTACAGCCTCGCTACTGTATACAGCCTCGCTACTGTTTACAGCCTCGCTACTGTTTATAGCCTCGCTACTGTTTACAGCCTCGCTACTGTTTATAGCCTCGCTACTGTTTATAGCCTCGCTACTGTTTATAGCCTCGCTACTGTTTATAGCCTCCCTACTGTATACAGCCTCGCTACTGTATACAGCCTCGCTACTGTATACAGCCTCGCTACTGTTTATAGCCTCGCTACTGTATACAGCCTCGCTACTGTATACAGCCTCGCTACTGTTTATAGCCTCGCTACTGTTTATAGCCTCGCTACTGTTTACAGCCTCGCTACTGTTTATAGCCTCGCTACTGTTTACAGCCTCGCTACTGTTTATAGCCTCGCTACTGTATACAGCCTCGCTACTGTTTATAGCCTCGCTACTGTTTATAGCCTCGCTACTGTATACAGCCTCGCTACTGTTTATAGCCTCGCTACTGTTTATAGCCTCGCTACTGTTTACAGCCTCGCTACTGTTTATAGCCTCGCTACTGTTTATAGCCTCGCTACTGTTTACAGCCTCGCTACAGTTTATAGCCTCGCTACTGTATACAGCCTCGCTACAGTTTACAGCCTCGCTACAGTTTACAGCCTCGCTGCTGTATACAGCCTCGCTACAGTTTACAGCCTCGCTACTGTTTACAGCCTCGCTACTGTATACAGCCTCGCCTACAGTTTACAGCCTCGCTACAGTTTACAGCCTCGCTGCTGTATATAGCCTCGCTACTGTATACAGCCTCGCTACAGTTTACAGCCTCGCTACAGTTTACAGCCTCGCTACAGTTTACAGCCTCGCTGCTGTATATAGCCTCGCTACTGTATACAGCCTCGCTACAGTTTACAGCCTCGCTACTGTTTACAGCCTCGCTACTGTTTATAGCCTCGCTACTGTATACAGCCTCGCTACTGTTTATAGCCTCGCTACTGTTTATAGCCTCGCTACTGTTTACAGCCTCGCTACTGTTTATAGCCTCGCCACTGTTTACAGCCTCGCTACTGTTTACAGCCTCGCTACTGTTTATAGCCTCGCTACTGTTTATAGCCTCGCTACTGTTTACAGCCTCGCTACTGTATACAGCCTCGCTACTGTTTACAGCCTCGCTACTGTTTATAGCCTCGCTACTGTTTACAGCCTCGCTACTGTTTATAGCCTCGCTACTGTTTATAGCCTCGCTACTGTTTATAGCCTCGCTACTGTTTATAGCCTCCCTACTGTATACAGCCTCGCTACTGTATACAGCCTCGCTACTGTATACAGCCTCGCTACTGTTTATAGCCTCGCTACTGTATACAGCCTCGCTACTGTATACAGCCTCGCTACTGTTTATAGCCTCGCTACTGTTTATAGCCTCGCTACTGTTTACAGCCTCGCTACTGTTTATAGCCTCGCTACTGTTTATAGCCTCGCTACTGTATACAGCCTCGCTACTGTTTATAGCCTCGCTACTGTATACAGCCTCGCTACTGTATACAGCCTCGCTACTGTTTACAGCCTCCCTACTGTATACAGCCTCGCTACTGTTTATAGCCTCGCTACTGTTTATAGCCTCGCTACTGTATACAGCCTCGCTACTGTATACAGCCTCGCTACTGTTTATAGCCTCGCTACTGTTTATAGCCTCGCTACTGTTTATAGCCTCGCTACTGTTTATAGCCTCGCTACTGTTTATAGCCTCGCTACTGTATACAGCCTCGCTACTGTTTATAGCCTCGCTACTGTTTATAGCCTCGCTACTGTTTATAGCCTCGCTACTGTTTACAGCCTCGCTACTGTTTACAGCCTCGCTACTGTTTATAGCCTCGCTACTGTTTATAGCCTCGCTACTGTTTATAGCCTCGCTACTGTTTATAGCCTCCCTACTGTTTATAGCCTCGCTACTGTATACAGCCTCGCTACTGTATATAGCCTCGCTACTGTTTATAGCCTCGCTACTGTATACAGCCTCGCTACTGTTTATAGCCTCGCTACTGTTTATAGCCTCGCTACTGTTTATAGCCTCGCTACTGTTTATAGCCTCGCTACTGTATACAGCCTCGCTACTGTATATAGCCTCGCTACTGTTTATAGCCTCGCTACTGTATACAGCCTCGCTACTGTTTACAGCCTCGCTACTGTATATATCCTCGCTACTGTATACAGCCTCGCTACTGTATACAGCCTCGCTACTGTATATAGCCTCGCTACTGTTTACAGCCTCGCTACTGTTTATAGCCTCGCTACTGTATATATCCTCGCTACTGTATACAGCCTCGCTACTGTATATAGCCTCGCTACTGTTTATAGCCTCGCTACTGTATATAGCCTCGCTACTGTATGTAGCCTCGCTACTGTTTATAGCCTCGCTACTGTATATAGCCTCGCTACTGTTTATAGCCTCGCTACTGTTTATAGCCTCGCTACTGTATACAGCCTCGCTACTGTTTATAGCCTCGCTACTGTATATAGCCTCGCTACTGTTTATAGCCTCGCTACTGTATATAGCCTCGCTACTGTATGTAGCCTCGCTACTGTTTGTAGCCTCGCTACTGTTTATAGCCTCGCTACTGTATACAGCCTCGCTACTGTATATAGCCTCGCTACTGTATGTAGCCTCGCTACTGTTTATAGCCTCGCTACTGTTTATAGCCTCGCTACTGTTTATAGCCTCGCTACTGTTTATAGCCTCGCTACTGTTTATAGCCTCGCTACTGTTTATAGCCTCGCTACTGTATATAGCCTCGCTACTGTTTATAGCCTCGCTACTGTATACAGCCTCGCTACTGTATATAGCCTCGCTACTGTTTATAGCCTCGCTACTGTATATAGCCTCGCTACTGTTTATAGCCTCGCTACTGTATATAGCCTCGCTACTGTATGTAGCCTCGCTACTGTTTGTAGCCTCGCTACTGTATATAGCCTCGCTACTGTATGTAGCCTCGCTACTGTTTGTAGCCTCGCTACTGTTTGTAGCCTCGCTACTGTTTGTAGCCTCGCTACTGTATACAGCCTCGCTACTGTATATAGCCTCGCTACTGTATATAGCCTCGCTACTGTATATAGCCTCGCTACTGTATATAGCCTCGCTACTGTATATAGCCTCGCTACTGTTTATAGCCTCGCTACTGTATATAGCCTCGCTACTGTTTATAGCCTCGCTACTGTTTATAGCCTCGCTACTGTTTATAGCCTCGCTACTGTATACAGCCTCGCTACTGTATGTAGCCTCGCTACTGTTTATAGCCTCGCTACTGTTTATAGCCTCGCTACTGTTTATAGCCTCGCTACTGTTTACAGCCTCGCTACTGTATACAGCCTCGCTACTGTTTACAGCCTCCCTACTGTTTATAGCCTCGCTACTGTTTATAGCCTCGCTACTGTTTATAGCCTCGCTACTGTTTATAGCCTCGCTACTGTTTATAGCCTCGCTACTGTTTATAGCCTCGCTACTGTTTATAGCCTCGCTACTGTTTATAGCCTGTCTTTTTACTGTTGTTTTATTTCTTTACTTACCCATTGTTCATCTAACACAGTTTTTGCACTATTGGTTTGAGCCTGTAAGTAAGCATTTCACTGTAAGGTGTCTACACCTGTTGTATTCAGCATTTCACTGTAAGGTGTCTACACCGGTTGTATTCGGCGCACGTGACAAATAAACTTTGATTTGATTTGAAACTACCACTAGTCAGAATGATATTCCAGGCTAAGGTTTCTCCTGCTGAGAGATCTTCAGAGGGGATTCCAGGCTAAGGTTTATCCTGCTGAGAGATCTTCAGAGGGGATTCCAGGCTAAGGTTTCTCCTGCTGAGAGATCTTCAGAGGGGATTCCAGGCTAAGGTTTCTCCTGCTGAGAGATCTTCAGAGGGGATTCCAGGCTAAGGTTTCTCCTGCTGAGAGATCTTCAGAGGGGATTCCAGGCTAAGGTTTCTCCTGCTGAGAGATCTTCAGAAGGGATTCCAGGCTAAGGTTTCTCCTGCTGAGAGATCTTCAGAAGGGATTCCAGGCTAAGGTTTCTCCTGCTGAGAGATCTTCAGAAGGGATTCCAGGCTAAGGTTTCTCCTGCTGAAAGGGTTGACCCAGAGAGACATACACTGTCTAGAGAGTAAACATTGCGTCCAGGGTTTGGGTTGGGCCAGAGCCTGGTCAGGGTTGGACTGGAGCCTGGTCAGTGATTGTTTGGGCCAGAGCCTGGTCAGGGTTGGACTGGAGCCTGGTCAGTGATGGGTTGGGCTGGAGCCTGGTCAGTGATGGGTTGGGGTTGGACTGGAGCCTGGTCAGTGATGGGGTTGGACTGGAGCCTGGTCAGTGATGGGTTGGGGTTGGACTGGAGCCTGGTCAGTGATGGGGTTGGACTGGAGCCTGGTCAGGGAGGGGTTGGGGTTGGACTGGAGCCTGGTCAGTGATGGGGTTGGAATGGAGCCTGGTCAGTGATGGGGTTGGACTGGAGTCTGGTCAGTGATGGGGTTGGACTGGAGCCTGGTCAGTGATGGGGTTGGACTGGAGCCTGATCAGTGATGGGTCAGGGTTGGACTGGAGCCTGGTCAGGGTGGGGTTGGACTGGAGCCTGGTCAGTGATGGGGTTGGACTGGAGTCTGGTCAGCGATGGGGTTGGACTGGAGCCTGGTCAGCGATGGGGTTGGACTGGAGCCTGGTCAGTGATGGGGTTGGACTGGAGCCTGGTCAGTGATGGGTTGGACTGGAGCCTGATCAGTGATGGGTTGGGGTTGGACTGGAGCCTGGTCAGTGATGGGTTGGGGTTGGACTGGAGCCTGGTCAGTGATGGGGTTGGACTGGAGCCTGGTCAGGGAGGGGTTGGGGTTGGACTGGAGCCTGGTCAGGGTGGGGTTGGGCTGGAGCCTGGTCAGGGTGGGGTTGGACTGGAGCCTGGTCAGTGATGGGGTTAGACTGGAGCCTGGTCAGTGATGGGTTGGGGTTGGACTGGAGCCTGGTCAGGGTGGGGTTGGACTGGAGCCTGGTCAGTGATGGGTTGGGGTTGGACTGGAGCCTGGTCAGGGTGGGGTTGGGCTGCTGCTAGCGACACATGACTCCTCCTGTGGGACTGTGGACACTTTGAAGTAGCACAAGTAGGACACACATGCTGGCTCGCATATACAAACACACATGCTTCAGTTTAGACGCTGTTAAAATGGCTGCTGCTCTTTGATCCTCCCGACAACCCCCCGCGCCGAGGTACCTCATCAGGGTTAGCAGCAGAGACACTTAGTAAAAACACACACGCCACCGCTAGCAGTTATAGAGGTGAATAAACAGCCTGGAGACAACAACACCGCTAGCAGTTATAGAGGTGAATAAACAGCCTGGAGACAACAACACCGCTAGCAGTTATAGAGGTGAATAAACAGCCTGGAGACAACAACACCGCTAGCAGTTATAGAGGTGAATAAACAGCCTGGAGACAACAACACCACTAGCAGTTATAGAGGTGAATAAACAGCCTGGAGACGACAACACCGCTAGCAGTTATAGAGGTGAATAAACAGCCTGGAGACAACAACACCGCTAGCAGTTATAGAGGTGAATAAACAGCCTGGAGACAACAACACCGCTAGCAGTTATAGAGGTGAATAAACAGACTGGAGACAACAACACCGCTAGCAGTTATAGAGGTGAATAAACAGCCTGGAGACAACAACACCACCGTTCACACGCCATTATGGTTCTACTTTGATTCAACAAAAGTATTCTCAAAACGTTTATGACAACAGTTGTTAAAGGAACAGCAACACCGGAGAGATCGACCATAGTGGCAGTGCAGAGTAGAGGACATCCGGTGGCACTGCCAAAAACATCACCCCTCCCCCCCCTCACGGGCCCCGTTGTACCTCACAGGGATGTGGGTGGGACTAGGTAGGAGGCTGGACGCTTCTCTCACAGGACTGGACTGTATAATACAGCAGTGTGTGTGTGTGTGTGTGTGTGTGTGTCCGGGCAGAGAGAAACTGTGCTGAGTAGCTAAGCTAACATCCTGTATGGGACGTTAGCTAGAGTAGAGTTATGTGGCAATGCTGACCCACACAGGGGAGACTTTAAATAAACCCCTGTAGTACATTACCAGACGTTCCTAGAATAAGGGAAGAGGAAGGCCACTTCCCACAACTTCCATGCTGAGGTAATTAGTCTAAGGTAGAGGTCATCAACCTTTTCTGAGTCAAGATCACTTTGAGTCAAAGTAAAAGCCGAGATCTACCGCTCAGAGATCTACCGCTCAGAGATCTACCGCTCTGTTGTTTTTTTTAAACATAACTTCAAAAACATAAGTCTATGCAACATGAAGCAGTTAAACACAGTTCTGTAACAATGAGGTTTGTTCAGTAGGCTACAGGCCCAATACATTATCCCTACATATTTTCTATGCTTGATTTGCCCTACCAATGTTGTTCTTCCATTTAGAAACTCTATTTCAACATTTGAGGTACTGTATATGACCACACTGGTAATAGATGATTGGTTGTATTACTAGTGAGGCACAGCTGAGTGATCGTAATCATTTACTTCCTCTTTGCTGTACTGGACTGATGGCCTGCATCTGATGGTCAGTCTGAGGGAGCTGCAGTCACCTGCCTCTCACCTGACTCACCCTCTCTCCTCTGAGAAAAGGTAGTCCTCCTGCTGATGACGAAACTTTAAAAAGATGCACTATGCAGAAATCACTCCACCATTTCCTGGTTGTTAAAATTCTAATAGTTCTTTCAGTTTATGTGACAAAACAAGGAAGTGTAGTGTAGAGAATCATTGTATCGTCTAAACCGCTGTGAAATATATTTTCCATAAACAAAAATGTTGTATTTTCAGCTGTTTGAAGCTGGTGTACAAAACCACAAGTAAAAGACGCAAAAAAACTAAACTTAAGAACGGGACGAAATAGAGCACATAGAACAGATCTACTGCTTCTTAGACTTGCTTTCAATGAGACAGATCTATATAAACACGTTTCTATGTGAATTTGGTCGGGTCACCTAAAAAGTGACGTATTGCAGCTCTGAGTCTCATTCTTTCTGCCTCCTGCACCAGTTCCTGTTGTTACCCCATTCTTTCTGCCTCCTGCACCAGTTCCTGTTGTTACCCCATTCTTTCTGCCTCCTGCACCAGTACCTGTTGTTACCCCATTCTTTCTGCCTCCTGCACCAGTTCCTGTTGTTACCCCATTCTTTCTGCCACCTGCACCAGTTCCTGTTGTTACCCCATTCTTTCTGCCTCCTGCACCAGTTCCTGTTGTTATCCCAACAACCAGAGAAGGTGAAATATCCCTCGATATGAAAAGATAGACAAGCCACTAATAACAACACAAGCTTCCTGGAAACACTTTGCTATATTCATTCATTGCAGCTTCGATGCTGGTTGTAGCGCAGTGGAAGTAGGGAGAAGACGTATTTTATGGCTTATAAAAGTGTTGAACAGAGTGTTGACGGTGCTGAATACCAACTTAAACATTAATTTATTCATAAAAACTGCATCTCTTTGCTGTATTCGTTGAGTCTTTCTCTAGTGATGGTTTTTAAAAGTTTTGAAAACTCACATTATCAACTTTGCTGTGCGTTCAAGGCTTCTTTTTACAGTCTCTTTTTTTTACAGTCTATGGCTCGAGGAAACTGGACAGACACGGTAGTCTGAGCTATCTGATTGGCCAGCGGTTGGCCTATAGGTTCACTTGATTTGCCCTCTGGGCCTGCCGGGTAGGCGGAGTTCTCCCTTCAGACACATGAAATGGTTCAAAATGGAAGGCAATCAAGGTGCACTTCATTCATCATCCCGGCGTGATCAACTAGGAATGACTTGGGAGATCAACTAGGAATGCCTTGGGAGATCAACTAGGAATGCCTTGGGAGATCAACTAGGAATGCCTTGGGAGATCAACTAGGAATGCCTTGGGAGATCAACTAGGAATGCCTTGGGAGATCAACTAGGAATGCCTTGGGAGGTCAACTAGGAATGCCTTGGGAGGTCAACTAGGAATGCCTTGGGAGGTCAACTAGGAATGCCTTGGGAGGTCAACTAGGAATGCCTTGGGAGGTCAACTAGGAATGCCTTGGGAGGTCAACTAGGAATGCCTTGGGAGGTCAACTAGGAATGCCTTGGGAGGTCAACTAGGAATGCCTTGGGAGGTCAACTAGGAATGCCTTGGGAGGTCAACTAGGAATGCCTTGGGAGGTCAACTAGGAATGCCTTGGGAGGTCAACTAGGAATGCCTTGGGAGGTCAACTAGGAATGCCTTGGGAGGTCAACTAGGAATGCCTTGGGAGGTCAACTAGGAATGCCTTGGGAGATCAACTAGGAATGCCTTGGGAGATCAACTAGGAATGCCTTGGGAGATCAACTAGGAATGCCTTGGGAGATCAACTAGGAATGCCTTGGGAGATCAACTAGGAATGCCTTGGGAGATCAACTAGGAATGCCTTGGGAGATCAACTAGGAATGCCTTGGGAGATCAACTAGGAATGCCTTGGGAGATCAACTAGGAATGCCTTGGGAGATCAACTAGGAATGCCTTGGGAGATCAACTAGGAATGGCTTGGAGATCAACTAGGAATGCCTTGGAGATCAACTAGGAATGCCTTGGAGATCAACTAGAAATGCCTTGGGAGATCAACTAGGAATGCCTTGGAGATCAACTAGGAATGGCTTGGAGATCAACTAGGAATGCCTTGGGAGATCAACTAGGAATGCCTTGGAGATGGCGATCGACCGGTAGGTGACCACTGGTCTAACGATTGAAAACAGGGATAGTTTGGGGATTTCTTCCCCAGAGACGGAGGAACTCGTGGACACCATTTTTCCGTCTCTGCGTCGAGTGTGAAGAAAGTAAAGGTAGTTCCGCGACCATGATAGCTGTTCCCATTGACTTCCAGTCATTGCACTTCACAGTTCCCAGGTCCAGAACAAATTGAAGAAAACATACAGTATTATACATAGAAGGGGGTTCCAGGCACTCATGTCTATCTCACAGAGCAAGTTAACAGCAGACCGGTAGCTGTTGCAAAAGCAGCAGCTACTCTTCCTGGGGTCCACACAGAGCATGACACATAATACAGAACATCATTAGACAAGAACAGCTCAAGGACAGAATTACAAACATTAACTGACTCTGGGGAAGGAGATAAAGGACCTCGTTGCCAAAACCCCAAACTATCCCTTTAAAGACCGTTCTGCCAACATCAACAGCATTTCTGGCAAAGTGCAGCCACTAATGTTCCCCAGGAAGACAGGAAACAAAGTCGCAAGTTAAATTCACACTACAATGGTTCCCTTTTCCTCCATTAAACAGCTGTCAAACAGAACACCAACACAGAGGAGAAATCTGAGGAGAAATCTCAACTGTCAGAAGAGAAAGAACAGGAGCTGAGCGAAGACTATGGAAACATATCATATATTGTATGAATATATCAAATGGATTACCACAATATATTAAACAATTATTACATCTACTCACGGAAGTTGTGCCCAAAAAGGTGACTGCAAATTCACTCTCTTAGGTAGCTCTCGAAATGATTCTTCCAGAGAACGGGCAAAGTTACAGCGATAGGTAGCTTCCTTAATTTGGTTCCCTCCTAACACATTGGAGAAGTCACAGTTCCACATTCAGTCCAACCCCATGTTACTGTATATCACTTCCTCAACTTGCTGTGTCATGAACTGACAGAGACAGAGAGAGAGAGACAGAGAGAGAAAGACAGAGAGAGAGAGACAGAGAGAGAGAGAGAGAGAGGTGTGAAAGCTACAAATCCTCTCATCTAGGCTCTCTCTCACAGTCACACAGTCTGAGCTGAGCAGCAGTTTCTCTCTCTCTCTCCCCTCTCAGTTTGTCCTCTCCTGTGAAAGTCAAAACCTCACCTCTCATCTAGTGGTCTCAGTCACTCTGTCATGTGAGTATCACAGGCTTCTTCGCTCCTCTCTCTCACTGAAGTCTGTCCTCTGATGCAGATTGAAGACCCTCCTCTCCTCAGAGAGCTGCTGTCAAGAGAGAGAGAGCTCTCCTCTCCTGCTAAAATAGCTTTACTCAGAGTCAGAGCCACTTCCTGTGTTCAGCTTTCAGTCATACTTCCTCTCTTTCAACTCAGTCAGCAGCCTTACACACACGCTCACGCTCGCTCTGTCACACACACGCGTGACCCCCCTTGCATTGTGTAGGCTAATGCTTTGACTCAGATGCCAATTTGATACAGTTTGCAGATACAGTCACAGTCCAAACAACTCCTTGACACACAGATACTACACCCTCTTCATCTCCAGATACCGTACCCTCTTCATCTCCAGATACCGTACCCTCTTCATCTCCAGATACCGTACCCTCTACATCTCCAGATACCGTACCCTCTTCATCTCCAGATACCGTACCCTCTTCATCTCCAGATACCGTACCCTCTTCATCTCCAGATACCGTACCCTCTACATCTCCAGATACCGTACCCTCTACATCTCCAGATACCGTACCCTCTTCATCTCCAGATACTGTACCCTCTTCATCTCCAGATACTGTACCCTCTTCATCTCCAGATACTGTACCCTCTACATCTCCAGATACTATACCCTCTACATCTCCAGATACTGTACCCTCTACATCTACTTCTCCATCCAACAATGCACAAAAGTCTGTACTATACAAGTATGCTGCAATGACTCTACCAAACATTAAGAACACCTTACTAATGCTGACTCTACCAAACATTAAGAACACCTTACTAATGCTGACTCTACCAAACATTAAGAACACCTTACTAATGCTGACTCTACCAAACATTAAGAACACCTTACTAATGCTGACTCTACCAAACATTAAGAACACCTTACTAATGCTGACTCTACCAAACATTAAGAACACCTTACTAACTGACTCTACCAAACATTAAGAACACCTTACTAACTGACTCTACCAAACATTAAGAACACCTTACTAACTGACTCTACCAAACATTAAGAACACCTTACTAATGCTGACTCTACCAAACATTAAGAACACCTTACTAATGCTGACTCTACCAAACATTAAGAACACCTTACTAATACTGACTCTACCAAACATTAAGAACACCTTACTAATACTGACTCTACCAAACATTAAGAACACCTTACTAATGCTGACTCTACCAAACATTAAGAACACCTTACTAATGCTGACTCTACCAAACATTAAGAACACCTTACTAACTGACTCTACCAAACATTAAGAACACCTTACTAATGCTGACTCTACCAAACATTAAGAACACCTTACTAATACTGACTCTACCAAACATTAAGAACACCTTACTAATTCTGACTCTACCAAACATTAAGAACACCTTACTAATGCTGACTCTACCAAACATTAAGAACACCTTACTAACTGACTCTACCAAACATTAAGAACACCTTACTAATGCTGACTCTACCAAACATTAAGAACACCTTACTAATACTGACTCTACCAAACATTAAGAACACCTTACTAATACTGACTCTACCAAACATTAAGAACACCTTACTAATTCTGACTCTACCAAACATTAAGAACACCTTACTAATGCTGACTCTACCAAACATTAAGAACACCTTACTAATGCTGACTCTACCAAACATTAAGAACACCTTACTAATGCTGACTCTACCAAACATTAAGAACACCTTACATACTTTTCCCCTCAATGTGTTGGGGCCTGGACTCTACAAGGTGTAGAAAGTGTTCCACAGAGATGCTGGACCATATTGACTCTAATGCTTCCCACAGTTGTGTCAAGATGGCTGGGTGTCCTTTGAGTGGTGGACCATTATTTATACACACAGGAAACTGTTGAGTGTGAAAACCCCAGCAGCGTTGCAGTTCTTGACACAAACTGGTATCACCTGGCACCTCCTAGCATACCCTGTTCAAAGACACATCTTCTACCTTGGCCATTCACCCTCTGAATGGTACACAGTCCATGTCTCAACTGTCTCAGGGCTTTAAAAACATCCTTGTTTAACCCTTCCTCCCCTTCATCTACACTGATTGAAGTGGATTTAACTAGTGACATCAATAAGGGATCATAGCTTGGATTCACTTGGTCAATCTGTCACGTTCTTAATGTTTTGTATGCTCAGTGTACAAGTATGCCTTGTGAGTATTAATGTTACTGCCTCCTTGTTCATACTATCAGGAAGCTGAAGTGAATACGAATATCGCCCACAAACACCCTCGCCGCCATGTGCTTGAGCTGAGTTGGTCACGTGGGTTGGTTACACAGGAAGTGAAGGAAGCTTCCTCTCTTCTCTGCAGACCTGTCTATTGCAGGACGAGAGGCTCGCTCTCATAGCCAGAGATTACATGAATACATTTTAAAACTCTGTGTTATAGCTCTGGAGACAAACATCTTGCCATTTACAGTAGATCTCTGAAACATGCAGTTACCCTCCAGCTGTCCATCCACAATGCTCAGACCAGTTTGTCTGCTTACCTCCTGGTATGAGGAATGGGAGCACTGTAACAGGCCAGGGAAGACTTAACTCCAAACAAGGATCAGTACTGTAACAGACCAGGGACGGCCTCTAGGGAACACATCACTCTGAAGCAGGGTCAGTACTGTAACAGACCAGGGACGGCCTCTAGGGAACACATCACTCTGAAGCAGGTTCAGTACTGTAACAGACCAGGGACGGCCTCTAGGGAACACATCACTCTGAAGCAGGTTCAGTACTGTAACAGACCAGGGACGGCCTCGAGGGAACACATCACTCTGAAGCAGGTTCAGTACTGTAACAGACCAGGGACGGCCTCGAGGGAACACATCACTCTGAAGCAGGTTCAGTACTGTAACAGACCAGGGAACACATCACTCTGAAGCAGGTTCAGTACTGTAACAGACCAGGGAACACATCACTCTGAAGCAGGTTCAGTACTGTAACAGACCAGGGACAGCCTCTAGGGAACACATCACTCTGAAGCAGGTTCAGTACTGTAACAGACCAGGGACGGCCTCTAGGGAACACATCACTCTGAAGCAGGTTCAGTACTGTAACAGACCAGGGAACACATCACTCTGAAGCAGGTTCAGTACTGTAACAGACCAGGGAACACATCACTATGAAGCAGGTTCAGTACTGCAACAGACCAGGGACAGCCTCTAGGGAACACATCACTCTGAAGCAGGTTCAGTACTGTAACAGACCAGGGACAGCCTCTAGGAACACATCACTCTGAAGCAGGTTCAGTACTAACAGACCAGGGACAGCCTCTAGGGAACACATCACTCTGAAGCAGGTTCAGTACTGTAACAGACCAGGGACGGCCTCTAGGGAACACATCACTCTGAAGCAGGTTCAGTACTGTAACAGACCAGGGACGGCCTCTAGGGAACACATCACTCTGAAGCAGGTTCAGTACTGTAACAGACCAGGGACGGCCTCGAGGGAACACATCACTCTGAAGCAGGTTCAGTACTGTAACAGACCAGGGACGGCCTCTAGGGAACACATCACTGAAGCAGGTTCAGTACTGTAACAGACCAGGGACGGCCTCTAGGGAACACATCACTCTGAAGCAGGTTCAGTACTGTAACAGACCAGGGACGGCCTCTAGGGAACACATCACTCTGAAGCAGGTTCAGTACTGTAACAGACCAGGGACAGCCTCTAGGGAACACATCACTCTGAAGCAGGTTCAGTACTGTAACAGACCAGGGACAGCCTCTAGGGAACACATCACTATGAAGCAGGTTCAGTACTGTAACAGACCAGGGACGGCCTCTAGGGAACACATCACTCTGAAGCAGGTTCAGTACTGTAACAGACCAGGGACAGCCTCTAGGGAACACATCACTATGAAGCAGGTTCAGTACTGTAACAGACCAGGGACGGCCTCTAGGGAACACATCACTCTGAAGCAGGTTCAGTACTGTAACAGACCAGGGACGGCCTCTAGGGAACACATCACTCTGAAGCAGGTTCCCAGGCAACGAGAGAACACAAGGCCTGGTCAATGTTTTCCAGTTTACCACTGTGGAATGTTAATACTAAAACCACAGTTCAACAAAGTTTGTTTAGGATTCCAGGTTTGAATGATTGGAGTGAGTGAGTGAGTTTACTGTACGTGCATGTGTATTGACTGATAATGGAGCACCTTTCCTAGTCCCTTTCCATGAAACACCATAACGACAGTAACCAGGAGAACGAGCAGTATGGGTCTCCGTCCCAAATGGAACCATATTCCCTACATAGTGCACTACTTTTGGCCAAAGGCCCATAGGTTGAACTATAGTACTTCGA